>NW_023270447.1:84524186-84556190 GCF_011800145.1 Mirounga leonina
CGGGGCGGCCAGACCGCTCGTGGCGAGCCGCGGGAGTGGCGTGGGGCGGCGGCGGCCCCGGGAGCCCGCACCGCCCGCGCCGTCGCCGAGGGCCGCGACCCCGGGCCGCGCACGCCCCGCAGCGCCCTTCGGACCCGCGCCGGCCCGGCCGCACTGGCGGGGGACCCCGCGGACCCCGGCGGCCAGCGCCCGCGGCTCGCCACGAGCGGTCTGGCCGCCCCGAGGGGTTGGAATTTTGCGCGATTGAAAGTTACCGCAGGGATCCGCAGCCTTTAGAGGGAGAAGAAAAATGGGCCCATCGCTGAGTTCCTGTCACACACAGATCCCGGTCTTGGCTCATCTCATAAGGACCAGTCTAACATCACCCAGAAAGCTCAAGCGCCAAGAGGGCAGACACACCTGGAACTATTTGCTTATTCATTGCGAGCAAGTATATACTGCCCGCTCACCATGTGCCTAGCCCTGTTCCAGGTGCCGCAGCTCCGTCAGGCCCAGAACCCGACCTTGGCCTTGTCCTGGTGGAACCTAACTATTCACAAACGAGGGAGCAAGTAGATGGCGCGGGTGGCTAGGAATAAATGCTGTCGTGGAGGAGGACGGCGCTGGATTGGAGATGCCTTGCGGGCAGTTGGAAAGGAGCCTGGAGTCAGGGAGAGGGAGTTGGGGGTTCTCGCATATGGGTGGTCTGAGCACTTCAAGAAAAACTTAAGCCCAGGAATGAAATCGGGAAGAATCAAAATGTAATGGGTAACATTAGGCCTGCGTGGAAAGGATCCACCCTCAAGAATAGACATTAAATTAGAGGCAGGTGTGCAAGTTCTTTTATGTAACTGGGGTTTAATCTTAAGAAAACATGATGTATGTAACATATACCGTGTTAATATTGCAGAGGGATGATGTAGCCAATTAGCTAGTCAGGTATAGTTAAAAAACACCAAGATAACTTCATCAGAGTAAATTTCATCAAGGCCTTAAAAAGTGACAGGGTCAGCACAGAGCCTAAGGGGGGAAAAAAATCAAACCTCAGGCATTTGCTTTTTTCTGCTATCATTCAAGGGAAAGAGACCCTAGATCTGGAAGATACTCCTATGCATGTTACTAAAATAGTGGACTCTGCTGTGGATCAAAGCAGACATGAGACTTTCCATCTCTTACCTAAATCAATGCGTTGCAACACGATCCATGCATTAAAATTATCAGGAATATCTGCAAAAAAAAAGAGAGAGAGAGAGATGAGAGATGCCACCATTCCATCCACAATTAAAACACTGACATACAAATCAAAAATTTAAAAAAATAATCTCTATGCCATCTGGCATTCAATAGAATGCAAAGGAAAATAAAGGAACATCAGGTTAGAAGCAACACGGTGACATATAGTAGGTGATCATGCCAAGACGTGGTTGACAGAGTAGCTAGTAGTGTCCTTCCGTCATTAATCTAAAATGACTGGGTGTATTAGTTTCCTGTGGCTCTTGTAACAAGTTACCATAAGCTGTGTAGCTCTAAACACCAGAAATGGATTCTCTCACAGTTCTAGAGGCCAGGAGTCCAACATCGGTATCACTGGACCAAAATCAAGGCATCAGCAGGGCCACATTCCCTCTGGAGGCTCTAGGGGAGAATCTTTCCTTGCCCCTTCCGGTTTTGGGTGGCCGCCAGCATTTGTAGGCTTGTGGCCACATCACTCCAGTCTTTGAGGCCAGCAACTTTAAATCTCTCTGCTTCATCTCCACATCACCTTCTCCTCTGGGTGTGCTCAAATTTCCATCTGTGTCCCTCTTATGAGGATATATGTGATTGCATTTAGGATCCACCCAGATAATCTGGGATAATCCCCGTCTCAAAATCCTTCACATAATCACCTGTGCAAAGACTTCCTTCCATATGGGAATTAGGATGTGAACAAATCTTTGGGGGCATTATTTAGCCTGCCACACTGGGTATATCCTCCGCTCTCCTAAATTACCCCATGATCAACCACTGCTTATTTTTCCTCCGTATTTTTCGTGAATGTGTTTATATTTTTCAGCCTGTGCCACTTCTCAGGATAAATAATTATGTATATTTTACTAACTTAATCGAAAAAAGATGCTATCTGTCGAGAACACAATGTAGTTTCGTGAGTGCTTATTATCTGTCTGATATGCTAAATATTACTCTTTTGCCTTGTTGAAAAGGTAAAATATATTGCTAAAAGATGAGGGAAGGAAATTCAGACATTTTCATCACACCTCATGGGTAACTTCTATATTGGGATGGAAGTATAAGATGCACTCTTTGTGTAAATCTGTAACATGAATGAAACTCCACTCTACACAGGTACATCCAGTATAAGTCCTGGCCAGTTTTGTACTTTGGGGTGCAGTACCCTTACAGGGGACGTATCATCATTCTCCACAACATCCCAGTACCCAGAACTGTCTGGCACATGGTAAACACTAGATAGATGTTTTTAATGGGGACTAAAGTCTTCTCTCTGGCTCTTCTGAAGTGGCTGGATTACAGAAAGTACGTGTGGACCTAAGACATGGTGCATTGTAAAGACAGCATATGGTTATAATAGGAATCACCGAGCTCCTGCTCAGCAGAGCAACCAGAAGACCTACAGCAGTGCTCCTTAAAAGATGTAAGATTTTACAACCAAGATTAAAGACTTTACAACACATCATCAATGGGAAATGTAAGTGGACTTAAAATTCCTCGAATGATAACAGGACTTATTCTCCACTGGCCTCTACTCTAGGTATGTTGCACGGACTGTCTTACTCATCCTCAGAGCAACCCTATGTGATGAGCACTATCCTCATTTTACAACTGAGGAAACCGAGGCCAGCAAAAGTTCAAGAATCTGCCCAGTTAGTAACAGAACCAGGTTTTCCATCTAGATGATTTAGCCTCCTCGTAAACTGCAGGCTTACCAAGTAAACTCTACTCCCTAAACACACGTGCACACACTGGAAAGCCCAAGAGCTGGTACAGGTAACTCGGCCACTACATGCTCTCAACTAGTCGTTCCTGAACCCAGATACTTGCGGTATGTATCTTTTTAATATCGGCATAAGGAGACAATTCTAAATAGTCCTCTTGGACTGTCGGGCAAGGACATCTCATGGTCAGGGGAAAGGGGACTGGGTGTCTAAGGGCAACAGCATGTATGAACTCACATTTTGTCCCAATAACACATCACTTACTTAAAAAAAAAAACAACACTGAGTCTCCTTCCCTGGTGCAAATTGTTTCCAATGAGGCAAACAGCTGCAGCCGTTTTGCAGATGAAGAAGCAAAAGCACAGATTGTGGAGGGACGCAGCTAGTCCAGAGGCAGGACTCAAGAACCTGTCCCATGTCAAAGTCCATGGTCTGTCTAAGGCCACTGCTGCCTAGTCATCAAGGTGCTCTTAGCACTACAATCTCTGGGCACTGGGGAGAACACATAGGGACAGAGCCACCAGCCTTGCCCTCCAAGAATTTAGGGTCTAGTGGAGCAGTCTGGGGTTGCTTACAAAAGCACTGCAGACCACACTTAAGAGCAGAACAGCATCCTTATGCTCCCTGCATGCTCCATCTGGGTTTGCTCCCCACTCCTTTTTTATTAATATTACTTTAAGGCAACCTACTGAGTGGGAGAAAGTATCTGCAAATCATATATCTGATATGGGGGTAATATCCAAAATATATAAAGAATTCCTACAACTAAAAAGAAAAAAAATAAAAACAATGGGCAGAGGATCTGTATAGACATTTTTCCAAAGAAGACATAAAAATGTCCAACAGATACATGAAAAGATGCTCAACATCACTGATCATCAGGGAAATGCAAATGAAAACCACGTAAGTACATGTGAGAATGGCTATTATCAGAAAGACAAGAAATAACAAGTGTTGGTATATGGAGAAATAACAAGTGAGGATATGGAGAAAAGGGAACCCTCATGCCCTGTTGGTGGGAAGGTAAATCACTGTAGCCACTATGGAAAACAGTGCGGAGGTTCCTCAAAAAATTAAAATTAGAACTACTATATGATGCTGCAATTCTACTTCTGGGTATTTATCCAAAGACAACGAAAACACTCATTTGAAAAAATAGATGCACTCTCATGTTTATTGCAGCGTTATTTACAATAGCCAAGATATGGTGTCCATCGGTGGATGAATAGATACATATGGATCTATATCATTAATGTATGATATATATATCACATTTTTTCTACATCTGTGTTATATATAGCAATATATATTTTATATAACATAACATATAGACAGAGATATAGATAGGTAGGTAGGTAGGTAGGTAGGTAGGTAGATAACCACAGTGGACTATTATTCAGCCATGAAGAAGAATAAGATCTTGCCATTTGCAACAAATGGGTGGACCTTGAGGACATCATGCTAAGTGAAATAAGTCAGAGAAAGACAAACACCATATGATCCCAATTATAAATGGAATCTAAAACAAACAAAACCAAAGTCATGGATACAGAGAACAGACTGATGGTTGCCAGAGGCAAGGGTTTGGAGAGTGGGCAAAATAGGTGAAAGTGGTCAGAAGATAGAAGCTTCCAGTTATAAAATAAATAAATCATGGGGATGTCATGTACAGCATGGTGACTATAGCTAATAATGCTATATTGCCTATTTTTAAAGTTGCTGAGAGAGTAAATCTTAAAAGTTCTTATCACAAGAAAAAAGTTCTATAACTATGTATAGTTGACAAAGGTCAACTAGACATTGTGGTGATCGTTTCACAATGTATACAAATGCCAGATCAGGGGCTCCTGGGTGGCCCAGTGGGTTAAGCGTCTGTCTTCAGCTCAGGTCATGAGTCCTGGGATTGAGCCCCACGTCAGGCTCCCTGCTCAGCAGGGAGTCTGCTTGTCCCTCTGCCCTTTCATCAGCTCATGCTCTCTCTCTCTCTCTGTCTCAAATAAATAAATAAAATCTTTTTAAAAAATACCAAATCGGGGCACCTGGGTGGCTCAGTCACTAAGCGTCTGCCTTCGGCTCAGGTCATGATCCCAGGATCCTGGGATCGAGCCCCACATCAGGCTCCCTGCTCGGCGGGAAGCCTGCTTCTCCCTCTGCCTCTGCCTCTCTCTTTCTCTCTCTCTCTCTCTCACTCTCATGAATAAATAAATAAAACATTTAGGAAAATAAATAAATAAAATCTTTAAAAAAAAAATACCAAATCATTATTTTTAAAAGGTGGGGTGTTGGGGAGGGGCTGGACAAAGGTAAATGAATTGAGATTTTATACAGTTGTGGTTTGTCTAGTAACCTTTTCTGGAATGAAACAAAGAAAGAAAGAATCATGTACAAAGAAAAAAAAAAAAAAGAGAAAAAACCCAATGCCAAGATGCTAACATTTCTAACCAATTCAAGTTCGTGACCCCCCCCAATAAGTGTATTCTATCCTATACGAAAATTCAGAGCACCATGTCTAGATTTTTCCATCACACTTCTTACACCACATGTTTAGAACCAAACATACTAATAAATCGGTTAAAAAGTTCAGAATTTGCCGTGCAGAGGTCCCCAAGTAGCAGCATCTACTCTTGTTTCAGGGCCCCTGGTATAACAAGCTCAAAGGCCGATGCAGTTTTGTCCTAGAGAATACAAAGGGAAGTTTATTACAGTCTTCATTTTCCTTGAAGGCAGAATTAATTCACTAATACACCACCATGAGACCATGAATAAAACATCTAGGTTGGCAACAAAAACATAGAGTGAAAATATGTTTCAGCAGGGAATAGCAAGTAGCATATGAAAGAATAGAAGATAAATTGGGTACAGAAATAGGAAGAAAGCGCTGAGGTGGTGAAGCCCCAAGCCTGCTTTGTTTCTCCAGATTGAAGCTCCTGTGTGTCCCTTTACGGGGGTGTCTATGGACAGGTTGGCCCGTCCTCCCTGCCCAGATGGCATTCATTCATAATCCACCTGAACCAGGTGCTACACTTCTCACCACCCCCACCTCTGGTCTGGAAATGCCTCGATCTCTGTTTTTCTTCAGCTTGCTTTTTCTCTGGAATTCACCCATCACCCCTTGTCTCCTCCATCTTAATTTTGTGTCTCCTCAGAAGCCAGCGTTTCGATGAATTTTTCCTGTAGGTGTTACAGCAGATTCCCAGGCCTGCCTTAACAAAATACTACAGACGGGATGGTTCCAAACAACAGAAATGTAATTCACAGCTCCCAAGACCAGAAGTCCGAAATCAAAGTGTTGGCAGAGATAGTTGGTTCCTGCCGGAGACTCTGAGGAAGAATCTGTTCCACGCCTCTCTCCTAGATTTCTGCTGATTGTCTTGGTGTTCTTTGGCTTGTAGACACATCCCTCCAAATCTGTCTCCATGCTCCCATGACCTTCTTTTTCCTTTTTTTAGGGATCATGTGTTAGTGATTCTTAGTCCAACTCTCTCTCTTTTTTTTTTTAAGATTTTATTTATTTATTTGAGATAGAGTGAGAGAGAGAGCATGAGCAGTGGGGCAGGGCAGAGGGAGAGGGAGAAGCAGGCTCCCCACTGAGCAGGGAGCCTGACTCGGGGCTCGATCCCAGGCCCCCAGGATCATGACCTGAGCCGAAGGCAGACGCTTAACCAACTGAGCCACCTAGGGGCCCCACTCTCATGGCCTTCTTCCCTGTGTTTCTCTGTGTCTTCACATGGCCTTCTTATGAGATTACCAGTCATTGGATTTAAGGCCCTAGTCCAGTATGACCTCATCTTAACTAATTACATCTGCAAAGGCAGTATTTGCAAATAAGTTCCCATTCTGAGGTTCCAGGTGGGCATGAATTTTTTGGGAGGCAGAGGACACACTATTCAATCAGTACAGGCTTAAACCCCACATTGATCATTTCCTATCTGTATGAATCCCTGCATATGCACCATCAGCCATCATCCATATGCTCCGACCCGTTGTGGTCCAACTACTGCATATGTATGTCCCAAATCCCAAAGCTCTTCTAAGCCCTTGCGAATGAAAACAGAGTTGTATAGGCTTCCATTAGCCAAACAGTGGTAGACAAGAGTCTTCCCTTGATCGATACTGTTGATTGATAGAGACCAGCACACTGTGTTGCAATTTAAATCTGATCTGTGAAATAGAAGAGCTTTAACCACAGCTTATCAAGAACTTTGGACCTGCCCTTTGAATTCATTTTTCTTCCAATTTAATTTGGCTATGTGTCCCTCCTGCACTCCTTTCCCCCATATTTAAGCTCTGTTGCCTTCACAAGATTCTTTGGCTAAAAATGAAAGTAATAGTAACTTTCTAAAGCTTCACAAACAGGGTCAGAAGGCATGGCCTTCCTTTGTCACAGAGGTCATCATTTAAACGGGATAAAGTAGTCATACAAATGTCACAGTCGAGATAGCACCTGCCTACACCTGCCAGGGCTGAGACACCTAAGCTGGGTTCATAAACTTCGTAACCAACCTGTCTGGGCCTTTACTCAAAACCCACCCATTGGCCAAGTTATAGTTAACTTTAATTGTAGAGAAGTGGCTCTCAAGTGGGGTGAGATTCGGTCCCAAGGAGACATTTCCCAATGTCTGGAGACACTTTGGGTTGTCATAACTGGGTGAGGGATACTACTGGCCTCTAGTGGGTAGAGGCCAGGGAGGCCGCTACACTTTCTATGATACACAAGACAGACCCTTCCACAACAAAGAATTTGGCCACCGTGTCAAGATGTTGAGAAATCCTACTGCAGATCATTCTGCATCTGATTTTGCAGTCTTACCTTTTGACATGTGTCTGCTCTATTGGAATATGGAGCAGGAACTTGTCAAGGAAAAGGAGTACATCTCAATCTTTTTTTTTTTTTAAGATTTTATTTATTTATTTGACAGAGACAGAGAAAGAGCAAGAGAGAACACAAGCGGGGTGAGGGATAGAGAGAGAAGCAAGCTCCCCGCTGAACAGGGAGCCCGATGTGGGATGCGGGGCTCAATCCTGGGACTCTGTGATTATGACCTGAGCCAAAGGCAGACACTTAACTGACTGAGCCACCCAGGTGCCCCATCTCAACTGTTGCTGTTGTTGTTGTTGTTTTTACGTCCCCTATCCCAAAAGCATTTTTATTTTTATTTTTTTATAAGATTTTATTTATTTATTTGACAGAGAGAGACACAGCGAGAGAGGGAACACAAGCCGGGGGAGTGGGAGAGGGAGAAGCAGGCTCCCCGCAGAGCAGGGAGCCCGATGCGGGACTCGATCCTAGGACCCTGGGATCATGACCCGAGCTGAAGGCAGTCACTTAACCAACTGAGCCACCCAGGCGCCCCCAAAAGCATTTTTAGACATTTCTTTCAAATTACCCCCCTCACCATGAAATTTTAATATCACAGATATACTGTCTTTCCATTTATGTGCTATGTGTGTATCTGTGCTTAGTACACTCTGGTCACTGATGAACAAACACATATTTTAGCCGAGAATAAACTCATCTTCTAGGTAAGATTATAAACAGCTTTTTAAAAAAATTATAGTAAAATACCCATAACATAAAATTTACCTGTCTTAACCATTTCTAAGTGTTTGGCTCAGTGGTAGTAAGCACATTCACACTGGTGTGCAGGCATGTCCACCATCCACCCACCTCCAGAACTCTTCTCATCCCTAACTGGAACTCTGCATCCATGGAAACATCACTCCCCCTTCCACCTATCCCCTGGCCCCTGGAAACCTCCATTCTATTCTCTGTCTTTATTAGTCTGATGACTCTAAGCACCTCATATAGTTGGAAGAATCAGACAGCATTTGTCTTTCTGTGCCTGGCTTATGTCACTTGGCATCATGTCCTCAAGGTTCATCCATGTAGTAGTAGGTGTCAGAGTTCCTTTCCTTTTTAAGCTGAGTAATATCCCATTGCGTGTGTAGACCACATTTTGTTCGTCCCTTCATCTGTCAGAAGACACTTGTGTTGCTTTCGCTTTTTGGCTATTCTGAGTAATGCTGCTATGAACAGCTATCTGTTCAAGATCCTGCTTTCAGTTCTTTTGGATAGATACCCAGGAGGGTGATGCTGGATGTTTCATTTTTAATTTTTTGAGGAACTGCCATACTGGTTTTTTTTTCTTTTCTTTTCTTTTTAGAGAGAGATTGCGAGATGAGGGGGCAGAGGGGCAGAGGGAGAGAGAGACTCTCAAGCAGGCTCCATACTCAGCATGGAGTCCAACTCAGGGCTCGATCCCACGACCCTGAGATCATGACCTGAGCCAAAATCAAGAGTCAGATGCTTAACCGAATGAGCCCCCCCCAATTTTATGTAGTAGCTGCACCATTTTACATTCCTTCCAACAGTGCACAAGGGTTCCAATTTCTCCGCACCCTTGCCAAAACTTATTATTTTCTGTTTCTTGGATAGTAGCCCTCATAATGGGCATGAGGTGGTATCTCAATGTGGTTTTGATTTGCATTTCCCTAATGATTAGGGATATTGAACATCTTTTCATGTGTTTATTGGGTGTTTATATATCTTCTTTGAAGAGATGTCTATTCAAGTTCATTGCTCATTTTTTTAAAGTTTTAATTTAAATTCCAGTATAGTTAACATACAGTGTAATATTAGTTTCAGGTGTACAATATAGTGATTCAACACTTCTGTACATCGCACAGTGCTCATCATAAGTGCCCTCCTTAATCCCCATCTCCTATTTCCCCCATCCTCCCATGCCCTCCCTTCTGATAACCATCAGCTTATTCTCCATAGTTAAGAGTCTGTTTCTTGATTTTTCTCTCCTTCTCTCTCTTTTTCCCCCTTTGCTTCATTGCTCACTTTTTAATTGTGCTGACTATTGAGTTATAAGAGTTGTTTATATATTCTGAATATAAACTTATCAGACATGTGATTTGCAGATATTTTTTCCCATTCTTGAGTTCTTTTGACTCTGTTTATTGTATCCTTTAATGCATAGAAGTTTTTAATTTTGATGTAGTCCAACTTGTCTATTTTCACTTTTTTTTTTTTGCCTGTGCTTTAGGTGCTATATCCAAGAAATCACAGCCAAATCCAATGCCATGGAGTTTTCCCTCTATGTTTTCTTCTAAGTTTTACGGTTTTAGCTCTTATGTTTAGCTCTTTGATCCATCTTGACTTAACTTTTGTATATGGTATAAGGAAAAGATTCTTCTCCTTCTTCTCCTTCTTCTCCTTCTTCTCCTTCTTCTCCTTCTTCTTCTTCTTCTTTTTTGGCATGTGGATAACCAGTTTTCCAGCACCATTTGTTGAAAATATGGTCTTTTCCCTATTGAATGGTCTTGGCACCTTTGTTGAAAATCATTTGATCATATATGTGGGGGTTTATTTCTGGGCACACAAACAGCTTTTAAATATAAATTCAGCTCCCATGTTTCTTCTTCAAATATCTGTTTCAGCCTTGGAAAAGTTTTGAGTGTTCTGTTTTGTTTTTAAGAATTTACAGCCAAGAATTTTAAAGTGTTTTATAGTTAAGGTTTTGTATCCCACAAGAACCAATTTTTGCCCCTGTTGAGAATGCATAACTCAAATCAATAAGATCCTGATTATGGGAGAAAAATTTCACTGGTAGAAAGGTTGAATACATTGATCAAAATAGGGATGTTGTATCCATAAGATATCATTTCCCCAATTACTTTTACTAATGAACGTTGTTCATGCCAAATCATTCTTCATTATAAGATCAGGATTGTGCTTTAGTAGATCCAAAGACGCAGCATGCCCAACAATGAACTAAAACCCCCTAACAAGGAGAAAACCAAAGCTTCGCTTCCTCATACTTTGATTACCTAATCGAAACGTATCAACAAACTCAGGTTCCATTTGGACTGGAGAGGCACCTTGCCTCTTTCTAGATGTATCTCACGATGTAAGGCATAAAAATAGCAATATGGAAAGCTCAATATTAATCATACTCTTTTTGTGTATTCTACTCTGAGAGCAAATGTCCAAAAAAGTTCACTAGCAAGACTGAAGCTTCATTAACATCCTCTTATCCGTCAGGATTATGTCTACTTCCAGAGAGACAGACCCAAATGTGAGGAAATGGCACGCCCCAGGCAATGTTTTTCAAAACTTTCTCTTCTGATAATGATTGAAATTAGCAATAGACATTCCTATGAGTTGTTTCTTACTTACCCAGGTGGCATCACAAACCACAACCCTCAACCACTTTTTATAGTTGAGTGTGATGGAAAATTATGACAATAGTTGCAGGTGAGCAAACAAATATTTTAGCAGGGAATAAACTAATATTTTATGCAGGATGATACATGGG
Source organism: Mirounga leonina (assembly GCF_011800145.1). Lineage (NCBI taxonomy): Eukaryota > Metazoa > Chordata > Mammalia > Carnivora > Phocidae > Mirounga > Mirounga leonina. The sequence continues at coordinate 84,535,441 of NW_023270447.1, forward strand.
TCCTAAATGTAAAATTGACTCCTAGGTTTCTTTTAAAAATACTTGTTTCAGCCTCTGAAGTTATTTTAGTGTTTTGTCTTTGTTTTTAAGAATTTGTGGTTAAGAATTTTTTTTTTTTAAGAAGCTATATGACTTTAATTATGATGCCTAGTATCTCTGGATCTGATTTTTTTTTTTTTTTCAGAGAGAAACAGACAGAGAGAGAAAACGAGAGAGAGAACGCATGTGAACAGGAGTAGCCGGGGAGGAGCAGAGGGAGAGGGAGAGAGAGAGAATCCCAAGCAGGCTCCACACTCAGTGCAGAGCCCAACGTGGCGCTTGATCTCACGACCCTGAGACACAAGTGGAAATCGGGAGTGGGATGCCTAATTGACTGAGCCACCAAGGCACCCCTGGGTCTGATTTTTACATTTGCAATATTAAGGAACTAGACCAAACCCCTAAGATCCTTACTGGTCCTAAAATTTATTATTCTAATTGTATTTATAGAATCTTCTCCTGGAAAGTTTCATAATAAAAAAACTGAACAGTAATATTTGACAACGGGAGGTATTTTGAGTTAAAAATAGTGTAGTTGAGATATCCCTTACTCTGTAAGAAACACTCTAACAAAATTAATTTTATAAACCTTCATTTTTAAACTTCAGGCATTTTTCAACAATAACAACGATTTAAGTAAAGATCATTTGTGATTCACCTTCTATTACAGGTGACGTATGGGGGGAAATGCAAAACAAAGAAGACCATAATATTGTGTAATATTGAGACTCAATAAACTTGACACTTCATGTTGTATCCTGTTGAAATGTCACTTTGGAATTTGGACATTTACAGTTAAATAGGGTAGGGATGTTTTTTTCAGTGACAAAATCCCCAAACTCATTACTTGATAGAATATGTATGGGAACATATAAAAATACATATACAAATATACATGTTATATAAAATACATCATATCAAATAAATAGATACAATACAGCCTTTAATATGAAATGGGAAAAATATTTATATAATATAAATTGTATGATGTACTATATAGATACAAAAGTCACTACTTTGAAGAACAAAGACTATCACTTATATATCTTTTTTATGTAATTATCTTTTTTATTTACATATGATTGACACATAACATTGTATTCACTTAGATGCACAATGTAACATAATATCTATTTTAGTTAAAAGAAATTATTAGAGGGGCGCCTGGGTGGCTCAGTCGTTAAGCGTCTGCCCTCGGCTCAGGCCATGATCCCAGGGTCCTGGGATCGAGCCCCGCATCAGGCTCCCTGCTCAGCGTGAAGCCTGCTTCTCCCTCTCCCACTCCCCCTGCTTGTGTTCCTGCTCTCACTGTGTCTCCCTCTGTCAAATAAATAAATAAAATCTTAAAAAAAAAAAAAAAAGAAATTATTACAAATTCTCCCCCTGAGTTGGAAAATTATTGAATAATAGAATAGGAGTTGACTTGAAAATAGCAAGAAAAACAATTTTCTCTAAATCTGCAATGTCTATTTTAAAAGTAGTTATAATTCAAAAAAAGTAGTTATAATTCTAAAAGCATAATTATAAGAATGGTATGTATAAGGTTAATAAATATTGTAATGATGTTTTAATCTTTTCTGCTAAGATTTCTGAGCAAAATATCTAAAGGGAATGCCATTAATGTACTCATTTATTTATTTCTATTCCACCTCATTTTTAAAATAATACAGGTGGGTGACATTTGCGCATACAGTTAAAAATAGATAAGGAAAACAAAGTGGAAGGAAAAAAAGAGGTGAGTATAACAGAAGTTTCTGTAAAAGTACCTCAACAATGTCTTTATGGTTGAAACATAGTGCGTCTCCTACACCTGATATAAATAAACAAATATGTAAATATAAATATAAATATATATATTCATAGATATAGATCTCCCTACAGTGTGAGCCAATAGGCAGGAATCCCAGAAAAGCCTATGGTCCAGACAAAATCTGACAGCGGTCTGCTGAGGAATTTCTTCTTATCTGTGGAGACCAGTCTTTTGTTATTCAGGCCATCAACTGATTGGATAAGGCCCACACATTCTTAAACTCACCCATTCCGTAAGACCCTCCCTTATGGAAGGCAATCTGCTTTACCCAAAATTTACCAGTTTAAATGTTATTCTCATCCCAAAAAATCTCATGCAAGTTGATGCATACAATTAACCATCACAAAGATAGAGTAATACTATAAAAAAGAATCTGATCTTAATAAAATGGAAATGTAGCATTGGTACCTAAGTATTTTATAGTAATCTTAATTAGATAGAATGTTCAAATAGAATTCTTTTTCTCTGTCAGCAATTTCTATTTAAAAGGCCATGCTTATGGGTAAACTTGGATTTCCACAAATGTACAGTATTTCTCCTTAAAGGGTAGCACTAACTACTTGCTGCTGAGTCTTCTGCATTTAGTTGCACTTTTTCTGTGCATGTGAACTTCCGAGTGAGTGAAGACTATTCCTATGAAAAGGAAAAAAGATGTACTAATGCAAAGAAAAGACAAGCTCAATCGTGTTTATAGATATTTTATATTTCCATATCTTTAGCCGTAGATTAATGTGTGGCATTCAGGCAAGTCTTGACGTGAAATCTGAGAACTTCTGTCACTGCTTCAGTACTATTTTATAACATATATCATTTAGTTTTAATATAAACATCTTTAAAGAACATTATCAACCAATAGAAAGAAATATATTTCTACTAAATCACCTCCAAATTCCTAGAGGAAAATACATTTTTGTTCCAACATACCCACATACACATACACACAGACACACGCACACAGAGAGCACGTACCGGGAAAAATAGCATATGAGATTAAATCTAAAAGCAAAAAATAAGAATACAAATATAACATCGGGGTGCCTGGCTGGCTCACTTGGTGGAGCATGCGACTCTTGATCTCGGAGTTGTGAGTTCGAGTCCCACATTGGGTGTAGAGATGACTTAAAAATAAAATCTTTAAAGAAGATATAAATACGACATCAAGTGTAAAAATGATTTTTTCTCCCTTAAACAACCCCTTTCTCCTGAGAGTTCTGTAGGAACAGAACCTGCTATACCTTACCCTCATATTTTTCCTATTGCCTTGCGTTCTTTACCGGTTTTCACTTCACTGTTCATGTTCAGATTCATTGATCCCAAACTGTGACAATATTGCTGTGTGTATCACTGAGCTGAGAAGGAGTCAAGGGGAGGTTCGGTTAGTCCAGATTCGTCCATTCATTCGGCACAGATTTATGGAGCACCAGGCAAGCTTTGGGAGGTTGAGTGCGAGCAAGACAGAGCGTGGCCCCTTCCCAGGGATTGGGATTGATAGTCTGCCGATCAAGGCACCATCTACCCTACCAGAAAGTCAAAGCCTTGTGGGTCACCACATTCCCTTACCTTAGCTTAGCTTCATCTACCTTTATTCCCCATGACTCACCCTTGCCCCGTCATACTGGCTTTTTCCTAACTTCTCCTCTCCCGGGGAAGCCCCTTCCCCGCTTGTCCCAGTGGTCATTCACATTCACTCTTCATCTGTCCTCTTGTGAACCCCTCCCTTGCCATCCCTCATCCCGCAGTGGGGAGAAATTCCTCCTTCTCTTATACTCCCAGAGCTCCGTATCCTTCCTAGAGCTCATTGGCCTCTTTTATTGCATTTCGAACTTTCTGCCTTAGAATTCTCATTATTTGTACCCACATCTTACCTCTCCCACTAAACTGTTAATTAGTTGAGGACAGGGTCCCAGGCTATTTATTTCTACTCACAAATAGATGCAGCTTACGGGATGAATAACAATGAATTAGTGATTCCTTTGGGCAAGTCACTTACCTCATTTAGTCTGATCTGCAAAGTAAGTTGGGGTGTAAATGTTTGCAATGATAACTTTTCGTCCTGTTTTCCTGTAAATACTTAAGGCTCTGATTAACCATACCTCGGTCATATGTAGGAGTCTGGGTCCGTAACCTTGAACTGAAAGGGTGTGGAGTAAGCTTTTCTGGTCCTTGGTCCCTGCCTTCTCCAGACCCTACTGACCTTCAGGAAGACAATAATGAAGTGGCTGTCAGCCATGACAGTCATCTTCCTCACGTGTGGAAGTCTACCCCTCCTGGTCTCCTTCCCACCCATCCCAAACTCTCCCCTTCTCTGAGGCTCTGTTGATGACTTTGTACTCATGGATCTGCTCCTACTTCCCTGCTCTGCCGTAGCTCCTTGCACAGCCAGACATATCGATATACAGTTCACATCTTTCCTCAATATGGCTTTATTTCCAGACTCTGAATCCTGTTCTATGGATCTCTGTCAGTCCTTATGCCGGCACCACACTTTTGACTGCCGTAGCTTTGCAGCAAGTTTTGACATCAAGAAGTATGAGACTAATTTTATTTTGTAAAGATTGTGATGTGTTTATTTGAATATCCTATGCAGACTGCATGAGTGACAAATTTAAAACGATGGTGCCTCAAAGGACATTATCAAGAAAGTGCAAGGCAACTCAGACAATGGGAGAAAATATTTGCAAATCATGTATCTGATAAGAGTCTAGCATTCAAAATATGTAAAGAATTTTACAACTCAACAATAAAAAGAAAAATAGCCAAATTTTTTTTAGAAGGGCAGAGGATTTGAATAGATTTTTTCTCTCCCAACAGGATATACAAATGGCCAATAAGCACGTGAAAAGATGTTCTACATCATTAATCATAGGGAAATGCAAATGAAAATGATGGCAAGATACCACTTCATACTCAGCAGAATGGCTTTCATCAAAAAGGCAGACAAAAGAAAATGTTGGCAAAGAACAATTAAAACAACTGGAACCTTCATACATTGCTGGTGGGAATACAAAATGGTGCGGCAGATTTGGAAAACAGGCTGGCCGTTCCTCCAGAAGTTAAACGTAGAGTTGCTATAGGACTCAGCAATTTCACTCCTAGATATATATGCAAGAGTATTGAAAAACATATGTCCACATGAAAATGGCTGTTCAAATATTCAGTACAGCATTATTTATAATATCCCAAAATGCAAACAACCCATCAACGGATGAATGGATAAACAAAATGCGCTGTATCCATACAATGGAATACTATTCAGTCATAAAATAAGATAAAGCACTGCTTTATCAAGAATGTTTCATGTGGGGCGCCTGGGTGGCTCAGTCATTAAGCGTCCGCCTTTGGGATCATGATCTCAGGGTCCTGGGATCAAGCCCCGCATTGGGCTCCCTGCTCAGTGGGAAGCCAGCCTCTCCCTCTCCCACTCCCCCTGCTTGTGTTCCCTCTCTCGCTGTGTCTCTCTGTCAAATAAATAAATAAAATCTTAAAAAAAAAAAAAAAGAACGCTTCATGCTTCAGTATGAATAATGCTTCAACAAGCCTGAACCTTGAAAACATCATTCTAGGTGCAAAAGCCAGACACAAAAGACCACACATTGTAAGATTTCGTTTATGATAAATACCCAGAATAGGTGAACAAAACCCATGAGGCAGAAAGCAGGTTAGTGGTTGTCAGAGGAGAGGGTTGGTGATGGTTGCACAATTTTGTAAATATGCTAAAAATATGGAACTGTGCACTTTGAAAAAGTTAATTTTATGGTATGTGGATTATACATTAATTTTTTAAACTGCAAAGACAAATATCTATCCTGGAATTATGTACTTGGAGCATAATGTAAAAGGAAATGACCAGTAAGTACACTCCGAAATATCTTAAGTTCTCCTCTTGTTTCTTCCCCAAACTGCCTCTCCCCCTTCACTACAGAAACCCCAGGTCCACTGGTGTCTGAAGGCAAGACAAGTCCCTGCTGTGCTGAGGAGCTGATACATATTAGTGTATGTGGGTGCCTATGTGCATATATAATGTATACATATGTGTATATTATATGCACATATATGCACATTTTTATATAGCTTGAATGTGTTAATTGTATTTTTCAGATTTTTACTATGTATATATGTGTAGCGAGAGAGAGGAAACTCTATGTACCAAACAGCAGAACACACCATCTTTTTCTGCCCACTTTTGGGTACATATGGAAAAAATATCAGAAAAGTAGACCATAAATTAGGTCATAAAAGAGACCTCAATAAATTCCAAAGGAACAGGATCACATACGCCATATTGACCATGTTCTTCGGCTATTATGCAATAAAATTAGAATTTAATACTAGAGGATGACCACAAAAATGCCATTATGTCTGGAACACAAAATATTAAGGAAAAACCTATAGTTGTAAAGGAAATAAAAAAGGGAAATTAAGAAATTCTTAGAGCTGATTGATAGTGAACATGCTTGTCTGTAATGTTGACGATCCAGCAAAGACCATTTTTGCCATGACTGGTGCTGGGCTGAAGTGACATATCCTACAAGGGGAATCTCTCACTTAAGGATGAGATTGCATGGTTTTTCAGAGTCCACAAAGGATTTGGATTTTTAAGGAGACCAAACTCTGGTGCACATGGTCCAATCATTAAGAGTTTGCTTTTTCCCCCTGAGAATCAATAATTTTCTATCCTTGATGAAGATGTAACTCAGTGATAGGTGGTTGGGAATAATCTTAATACCACGTCCAAATGCGTAACACAACATGAAGAAATATGGTCCATGCTAACAGCAAGTAAACAGGAGACAGGAATTCGCACTCAGTTCCTACCCAAATGGAAATGGAAACTTCCAGAACATGTGTGACATGCTGGTTGGGTTAGCCGGGGATGGAGCACTGGAAAGAGACTTCCCTGGGAGACCTGCCCATAATTTCTGGCCTTTCTTCTAGCTGCATATTCATAACTATCTGAGCCACCAAATGTTCGCTGCCATTCTCAATGAAGAATTTAGTATATGAAGTGGACAAATGTGTTTCCCCAGCAGACATATGCCCCACTTCTTTGATAACAGCATTCTAAATTTTCTTTGGGAAATTACCCCCTTCCTGCTCTCAGGCTGTGTGGTCCATGTGGATGCCAACCTAAGTTTGAAGGATGGGAACAAGTCCAGGCCTGTCCGGTGATTTCAGCATTTCTCGGGCTCAGTGATTGGTTTATATCTGGGAAGATGGATTTGTAATCACTCTGCCTTTGGGGAGATTTTCACAGGATTTTTGTTGCAAGAGACACTCCCAGTTCTTTTGAGAGCATAGGGAATAAGGCATATAAGTCTGGAGCAGCTTGGGGTCATCTTCGCTGCCACTTGGACCGAAGGCTTAGAATGGAAGCAAAAATAAAGATAAAAAAAAGGATCCAAGATGAAAAGGGACATGTTCTTGATGGCATCATTTGGACAACTAGATCCAGCCATGCCTAAAGTTAGCAGTATCCTTGAACTTTCCGATTATCTCAACCAGTAAGTTCTTCTAAAAAATTAAGCTAATTTGATATTTACCACTTCAAGAGAAAGAACACTGGCCAATACAGCAACTGATAAATAAAAACCAAAACCAACCGAATTTGGGCCATAGTTTTGGCTCAACTGATCCATCATCAACAAACTGAGGATACCTTCTTAACCAACTGAGCCACCCAGGCGCGCCAAAGGATACCTTCTTAAAAGAGAAGAAACAGCATCATCCTATCCATTAATATAAACAACTATTATTCTTTATTTAAAATACGTTTCATTTTGTTTATATAGTAAAGAATTATAACGAATTATAAAACATGCTGAATTTTATTCTATTTTTAAGTTTATTTATTTATTTAGGGGCGCCTGGGTGGCTCAGTCGGTTGAGCGACTGCCTTCGGCTCAGGTCATGATCCTGGAGTCCCGGGATCGAGTCCCGCATCGGGTTCCCTGCTCGGCGGGGAGTCTGCTTCTCCCTCTGACCCTCCCCCCTCTCATGTGCTCTCTCTCTCTCTCATTCTCGCTGTCTCAAATAAATAAATAAATCTTAAAAAAAAAAGTTTATTTATTTATTTAAATAACCTCTGCACCCAACGTGGGGCTTGAACTCACAACCCCGAGATCAAGAGTTGCATGCTCTTCCGACTGAGCCAACCAGACCCCCCCAAATATGTTGAATTTTAAAATAAATTTAAACCCCATTATGTACTCTACTAATATCGTTAATTTGAGAAACCCTTATTGAGGATTAGCCCCCCTTTCCATCCTTTCTTCCACAGTGTATTTATAATAGTCCAGTTCCGTATGGTAGTATGTCTTGGGATTCTTTTTTTTTTTTAAAGATTTATTTATTTATTAATTTAGAGAGAAAGAAAGCAGGGGGAGGGGCAGAGGGAGATGAAGAGAGAGAATCTCAAGCAGACTGCCCACTGAGCACGGAGCCCAACTCGGGGCTCAATCTCGTGACCCTGAGATCATGATCTGAGCCGAAATCTAGAGTCAGATGCTCAACCGACTGAACCACCCTGGTGGTGCCCTGGGGCTCTTTTTTAAAGAAGCCTGTTGAAAAAAATTTTAACTGGACAAGAAAATGATGAGACCTTTGCTTATGTAAACATATTGGCTCCTTCGCTGGTTTATGGGCAGATTTTTGGGGTGCTCTTCAGAGCTGCCATCTTAAAAATTGGCCATAAAGCACATGCTCTCTGCTCCTCTGGGAAGGGTGTTATAAAGAAAAGAATACAGGATTTAGGAAAGGAACACAGAACATGTGTATTAAATTCTGAGCATATTTGTATGCATGAGTGATTTTCGACGGGGAAAACCAGATTATGTATCAATATTTACATTAAAAGAGCAAACGTACCATCCAACTGAATAAGGATTTCAAACCTCTTCTTGCTGTTCTCTCATTTGCACTTGAAAAGAGCTGTCCATCAAGGTTGTTTTTTGTTGTTGTTGTTGTTTGGGTTTTTTTTTTTTTTTGGTTACTGGAGAGATGATTCTCTTGGAAGGCTATGTTTTTTTCTTTTTTAAGCTACAACATGCTTCACAAGTTAAAAGAGCTCATCTTCTTGAAATCACGTGGGCTTCATTTTTCAAGCCTTGAATTAGAGGGATATTGCCCTGGATAAAAATATATCCATGGGGAAAGGATTATTTGCAATTCAGGAATGTTAGCCTGGTTCATTTGGTGGCAGAAGTAAGTTGGGACAGATATAGTAATCTAATTTATAGTTTTAAAAACCATAACTGTTTTGGTTAAAGCAATGTGAAGATGAGTCCTTTTCCTGACAGCTCAGCAGGTCTCCCAAGCTATGATTGTCAAAATGATAGACACTGACCAAAAAAAAAAAAAAAAAAAATCAATTCTATGAAACGTATTGCTGAGGTTTTTCATTAAAAAAAAAAGAGAAAAGTACAAGTGAACCCCAGGACTCCTGAGCATATCTGTAAAGTGTGAAAAGCAGCAGAGGAATATAAATTAAACCAAATTTGAAGATTTCTCTTCTTTTTTTAAAATTTTATTTTATTGTGTTACGATAGTCACCATACAATACATCATTCGTTTTTGATGTAGTGATCCATGATTCATTGTTTTCATATAGCACGTAAAAGAGTCTCCCCCCCACCCTACTCAGCCACCTTAACCCTTTTCTAGAACATTGAGTGTCTTTTGCACCAACCCCAGGGTTAAGACTTCTGACAATTCCTTGGTAGAATTGCCAAGCTCTTCCTTTTCCTTTGCTTTCACGATGCATGTCAGATGCTTTTCTTCCATGGGTATTCTCGGAATTTCAGATCTGAATTCAGTTTGGGTTGGCTTCACCAGCTCCTTTTGACAGGCAGCGTTCTCAGGTGGCTTGGTGCCTGGGGCACGTTCCAGCCCCCCCCAGCCCAGCCCAGGTTTCTATGAAGGACTTTCCGGTTAGTACTCATGGCGAGTGACCACTACACGGTGCCTAAGGAACATTTGCTTCGCTCTCAGAGCTCCCTAATGTGGTGCAGCAGTAATAGTCCCTGCTTTCAGTTGTCTTGGAAATGAAAAGGACTAAGGCTGAGAGTCCCTGCCTCCCCATCACTCTGGGGCTGGGGTGTTCCCATTTCCCACCCAGACTCCTTTTGGTGTCCATATGGGTGAAGGTGTGCCCTGCCCCACCCTTGTTCCCCATGATGGGCATGGATCAAGGTCTCTATTAGGCATCATCCACATGGCCTTCCCTCCCCCCACCTGTGCCCCACCCTCTACCCTAAGGCAAGGAGACAGTTTGTAACTCTCCCATCTCATGGTTCTTAAATGGTGATGTGGTGTAGTGAAAAGATGATGATCTTTGAAGTTTCCCCCAATATTGTGACTTTAGACTAGTTAACCGCAGTTCCCATTTTGCAAGGTCATGGTGAGGGTTGAGAATAAGGGATATAAGGCTCCTGGAACGTGGTGGTACTCGGAACGGAATTTCATAATTTAATTTCATAAGCACTTGTGTGTGTGTGTGTGTGTGTGTGTGTTAAGGGCAGAAATGACACCGACTGGACTGTCCGTTTTTATTTCTATCCCTTTGGACGGTCACTGATTGTCAGGAGAGCTTAACTTGATCCTTCCTAACCCGGGATGGTTCCTTCTCCCTTTGCCAGGCTGGACTGCACAATATGTGGGAAACCCGCCCCCTCGTGGCCGATCAGAGAGTTGCGGTTAATTTCCGGCTCTCTCGCTCCAGCACTTTTTTAAAGATGTAAAATCACTTACTGACCCAGGCGCTGGGAGTTGTGTTAGGACGGGGTGAGGTTAGAGGAGATGAACTCTGGAGGTTGCCGTCAAGGAGTTAGGGTAACCAACTGTCGGGTTGCCCAGGACTGAAGGGTAGCCTGGGACGTGGACTTCCTCTATTTTAGCAACTCCTGGACAAACCAGGACACGTTGCTCCCCGCCCCAGCACCCCGCCCCCCCCCCCAGGTTTAACTTGCTGGCTCTGTTGCTGAGACCAGGCCTCTGCTGGGGTTAATTTACAGGGCTGGTGGTTTATTTTTTTCTTTTTTAACATTTCTAAAAAGCTTATTTATTTATTTATTTGACAGAGAGAGATCACGAGCAGGGGGAGGGGCAAAGGGAGAGGGAGAAGCAGGCTCCCTGCTGAGCAAGGAGCAGGACGTGGGGCTCCATCCCAGAACCCTGGGATCATGACCTGAGCCCAAGGCAGACGCCTAACCGACTGAGCCACCCAGGTGCCCAGGGCTGGTGGTTTAAATGGGAACAAGGATTGAGAGAAGTCTGGAGGATGGCACAATTTCCCTAAAGGTCAGGTGTAAGTAGGACATCAGATCAGAGACTGGAGGCGGGGGAGGGGCAGGTTGGGGGAAGTTACACACAAAGACAGAGGTCCTTCAACTGTGTCTACACAGCAAAGTGCATGACAGTGTGATCGGGCTTTGTCTCTAGTTTCTCTAGGACTGGTCTTCATCGAAGAAAGCCTTTTGCAGATTTATGAACTATTGGGTAATTTTTTCCTTTTGGCAAGATAGCTTAAGGGAGGTTTCTCTCTCCATTATTATATCCCACAGAGCTGAAATGAGAAACTTCAAATTGTCCTTTTCATCCACCAGTGCTCTGGCAACTTAAACATTACAAACAAATCACAAATCAATATCCCCTAACTAATCTCTAGAAACTAAGAGCGTAATTATGGCTTAGTCATGCCGTGTTGCACAGAAGCAAAGAAAGGCACCATGCGCCCCGGAAATTGGAAGGAACACTACAGAAGGTAACCTGCAATCACCTGGACTGGAAACGGGCCAGGACCACACAGTTAACTCACCATTTAGGCGCAGGTGTTCCAGTGAATGAACAAGAGCGACCTTCTGACCTTTCAAGTCACTTATCAGATTACCCAAATTCCACCCTTGTTGGTCCTTGGAGGTTGCCTTTGCAAAGATTTGCCCAGGTCAGTCCTGCCCAGTGAATCTGATGGCAGGGGAAAAGGGCCAGGGTGTTTTACTCCAGTCCACTTTCCGTCCTAATGTTGCTCAGAGAACCCTTGCAGTTTGTTGTTACACAATGGTGGTTTTCAACTGGGAGTAATTTCGCGCTTCCCTTCTCCCCCAGGGGAGGCATTTGACAATGTCTGGAGACTGGTGTGGCTGTCACAACTTGGTGAGAACTACTAGCATCTAGCAGGCGGGGACAGGATGCTGCTAAAAAACCTGCAAGTTCAGGAAGCCGCCGAGGACGAGGAAGAAGGCAGCCCCAGATGTCAGTAACACCAAGGTGGAGAAGGCTCTTCTGCTTCCCTTTTTCTCCAACCAGAGGAGAAACAGCTGGTTTTTATGTTCGTGTTGCTGCCATGGAATGGCCTCCACACTTTCCCAGAAACGTTCAACAAAAGCGGAATAGAGAATAATAGCATAATGTGAAGAGGCTGATAAATTTCATCCATTTACCGAGCACATGGGAAACAACGGAGCTAACTCTATTTTTGTAAATCAGTACGACTCAGGGACTATAGGTCGAGGGTTCAAAGCCAGGATCATAGGTTTGTGGTCAAACCCAGAGGACTGCCAATGCCATCCAAAAGAAAGGTAGAAATACAAAGCTACAGTATTGTGGAAACGCAGTGTGTCGCCACAGATCTGTGCTCATTTATGCATATTGGCTGATAGTTTGCCTGGTCAAACGGATAGCATTAATTTCATTTTTCTGCCTAGCCAACAGGGAAATTTACAAGTCCGAAGCATCGTGTAGTGCCAGAAAATAAGAAAATGCTCAAATAGACGAAAAACACAACGATGGAGACAAGTCAAAGGGACAGGTGAGTCAGCTGCAAGAGCTCCTCCCAATGGTCATCACTGGAACAATCCGAACAATAAAATAAGATAGTATTGGATTGTAAACCAAAGTATAAAATGACTATCCGTGAGTCCATAATAATATAAATAAATGGGGGAGAATAAATAAATCTATTCTGGGTTGGAAGATAAGAAAGCTCTTTTGCTTTATTTTTTGAAGACGCCTATTAGAGATGTGCTAGCTTCTAGACTCTGGAGACAAGAGTGACTTCCTCTTATTCCAGTGTAGTCATCATGGACAAATTGCTCGTCCCTCCAAAGCCTCATTTTTATTTTTTATTTTTTTTGCATGAGTAAAATGACGACAGTAAGGGTATCCACCTCGTTGTGTGAGGATTACATGAGCTAATTCCTCTTAGTCTCTTAGCATGGTGCTAGCACAATTTAGGAATTTAAGAACTCTTATTTCCTCCTCTGTATTATTTGTCAGTTGGCATCTCCTTCTTTCCACTAAAATGTGAGGTCCGTAAGGGCAGGGACTGGGTCCTTCATCACTGAAACATCAGCATCTATTACATAATGGTTTCAAATAAGCCTGGGTTGCACAAACGTGCAAGCCAGTGAATGAAGGGATGTGTGGACATGTTCAGAACTGTGGCTTTACCCACTGCAGACCACGCACGGTGTCTGTGGACTGGGAGTTCTGGTTTGGAGCAGTAGAAACGGGCGGGTGGGAAGCAGCTACTGGTGTAAGACCCTCAGACTTTGAGTCTGACCGTATTTGGTAATTCCCTTGACTATGTCTGTCTTGGAGGGAGGCATGCAGGCTCCCGAGGTCCCACCAATCTGAATTTTGGAGATGCAGAGTCTGTGAGCCGCTTCTTTCCGCCTGTGAGTAGCCAGGTGAGCTGGGAAGAGCTTACTGTCACAAAGGAACCCGACAAAAAGCAGGGCATACGTTTGTAGGGCATAGAAGCCACAGTCATCAAAGGACATTATTTTATGGGGTGCCCCCCTGGCTTAGCTGGTAGAGCCAACTCTTGATCTTGGGGTTGTGAGTTAGAACCCTACGTTTTGGGTAGAGTTTACTTTAAAAAAAAAGGACATTGTTCGGGAAGGAATGCAATATACTTTGAGCCAATTACCTTTCAGCAGCTAAAAGCACACCAATAAGAACTCCATTGTGTTTGGATGTTATAAATATATCCATAGATAAACATATATACAATTTCTTAATATAAACAAATTACCCACTGGGTTTGTGTGTCTGTTTTTAGAAATATATGTGAGATCCTAGGACTACCATAGGCTCTACCAGTAAAGTTTTTATTCTTTGATTATGATCTTTCCAAATGTGTCTTAACTTCAACAAGATAATATTTATTCCTGTGATTTGAATCCTAAAGGAACTTTCCTTGGATAACAAGGGTGTATTTCCCAGGTTTTTCTCCATAGCCACAGAAGGTAGCTATTGCATCCAATTTAATCACCTCGTGATCATCATGAATTAATGCTACATGTACTTGTGTGGACTCCCTTGATTTTTTGGATGTGTAAACAATAACAAAAGTGGGCTTCACTGAGAGTGGCAAATCAAGGTAGCTACCAAATCACATTTGCCATAGAAGGTCCTTAATTCTGTTTGTCTATATGGACCCAACAAGACATTGTCAGAGCTCACTCAGAATGTGATTGGTGAGTCTGCTTGAAATTCCAGTTTCCACCACAGGGTGTTGGATGTGATCAATAGGCTGGGGTCTGATGGTTAATAATTGCTCTCAAGGGCAGCTAGAGTATCCTTCAGGCTGAATTACAGTGAACTACCAAGAAATTGCTACATACAAGCTCTGGGAAAGCTGTGCATATTCAAAGATGGTTTTTTCCAAGCACAAAGGTTTTCTATTCCCTTCTTTCCTAACCCCATCCTGGACTCTCCTCCCAGGATTCTGACAACTGTGTCAGGCAAGCTGCTCATCAGCTCTTCCAGCCGAATATCACCCTTTGGCATTTTAAATAAAGATGTCTGTATTGTGTAGTCAAGAGGAGAGAAACTATGTACTGTGGAAGGTGCCTAAAAAGTGGTTGAGAAATTGAGATGTACGATGTCCTTAATGTAAATGGCATATAATGTCTTCATTAATTCTTGCCACTAGCTGGTGCTAGGATATCACTAGTAAGCATGCAATTACATTGACCCCGCCACGATTCCTCTTTGTTGGATGGCATGCCCTTATGTCATTTCCACTCTCTTGTTTATCAACAAGGAGGAAAGCAGCTCCCCAATCTTGCCACCCCACAGCTGCACTTACAAACATCGAAGAGATTTCCTTTTGAATGAGACAAGCTTTAAAGTCTCTTTTGGGTGCCTGCGTGGCTCAGTCGGTTAAGCGTCTGCCTTGGGCTCAGGTCATGATCTCAGGGTCCTGGGATCGAGTCTTGCATCAGGCTCCCTGCTCAGCAAGGAGTCTGCTTCTCCCTCTGCCCCCCCAACTTGTGCTCACTCTCGCTCACTCTCTTTCTCTCTCTCGCAAAAGTAAATAAATAAATAAAAATTAAAAAAAAAAAAAAGTCTCTTTCAACACCAGGATTTTCTGGTTTTATTGTCACTTCCAACATGTAAAGTTATTTGGATTATTCTAGAATCTCATCATATATATGGTGCATCTGGGGGCCAGAGATTTTAAAGACAGAGGCATCCTAATAAAAATACAAATCCCCAAAATTGGGTTGTTAAAGTCCTCCTTCAAGGAAGTAACAGAACTAGATAGCTAGCCAGAACTCTCTTTTTATTTTACAATATTATGCTGGATTCTTTATATATATGGTGAAACACTCTGCTTTCCAGAGGTCTGAAAGCCTCTCTGCAAATGTGGGGTCTTTCACATTACTGGAAAAACAATACAGAAGTTCACATCCTGCTATCTGCTGGTTACTTCTGTTATTGTCAACAAGTGAAGAATAGCAGATTTTATGACAAAATAAAGAAAGAAAAAACACAGAAGAAAAGGTTCATCTGTTGATAAAAATATGCTGATGATTCTATTTCTGCTTATTTATTTATTATTTTTTTATTATTTTTAAATTTCTGCTTAAGTTCGATATATGTATCACCTTTCAAAATATTCAAGAAATTTTCACAAATTGAGTTTCATTTTATTATACTATCATCATTATAAATTCTGCTTTTAAAAGTCATTGAAATAGGGGCTTCTGGCTGGCTCAGTCAGAAGAGCATGTGACCCTTGATCTTGGGGTTGTGAGTTCAAGCCCCGTCTAGGGTGTAGAGATAACTTAAAAAAAAAACAACTCTAAAAGCCATTGAAATATCATTATTTGCAATTCTCTGAATTAATACATCTGAAGTGTCAGCTCTGGCATTTCTGAAGGTTACTTAGAGGGGCTCCCCACTAACGGGGATCCAGGATGGAAAGTGTTCTCATGGGCAATGTCTTGTGATACACGTGAGCTAACAGCATGTGTTTGTCAACAGCAAATGTGAAAGTCTCCTCTCCCCAGTTACATCTGTATACAGTATCACGTCGGAAATTGAGAGGAAGTGGGCAGCTTGGCCAGCAAGAAGAGTTTACTCTTCCTGGCTTCCTGTGTAACATCGTGAGTTGCACCATTGTTGAGACAAGAATATGAGTAGGGTAGTTAGAAAGTGTAAAACATAAAACAACGGGCGGAATGAAGGTAACAGCTATTCCTATAATATCGACTTGTAACTTTTAAAGTAGTCTTGAGTTTTAGCCTATGAGTGACAAGGTGCTGAAAATCTGAGAGACATACTGTCTTACTTTAACTAAGGCTAGCCAATGAACCAGCACAACAGTCATTTCAACTAACTGTGTCAAAACCACAATCAATCACAATTCCATCTGGAAATAAATCTGTCCCTTACACAGTATGTCAGGATGATTTCCAGGGGTGCCTGCCTGGCTCAGGCGGTAGAGCATGTGACTCTTGATCTCGGGGTCATAAGTTCGAGCCCCACATTGGGTGTAGAGGTTACTTAAAAGAAAAAGAAGGAGGGCGCCTGGGTGGCTCAGTTGGTTAAGCAACTGCCTTCGGCTCAGGTCATGATCCTGGAGTCCCTGGATCGAGTCCCGCATCGGGCTCCCTGCTCGGCAGGGAGTCTGCTTCTCCCTCTGACCCTCCTCCCTCTCATGCTCTCTGTCTCTCATTCTCTCTGTCTCAAGTAAATAAATAAAATCTTTAAAAAAAAAAAGAAAAAGAAGGAGAAAAAAGGGTGATTTCCAAATGGACCAAAGATCTAAATTTTATAAATGATATTATATAAGTACCGGAAAAAAAGTGGGTAAATTCCTCTGTAATGTAGGAGTGGAGAAAAGCCTTAGTAATTATGACTTGAAATCCAGAAGCAATAGGAAAAAAGATTATAAATTCAACTCCCCAAAATAAAACAAAACAGGGACTCCTGGCTGGCTCAGTTGCTGGAGTGTGCGATTCCTGGTCTCGGGATTGTGGGTTTGAACCCCATGGTGGGTGTAGAGATGACTTAAAAATAAAATCTGAAAAATAAATAAATAAATAATAAAGCAAAACACATCAAAGGCCTTTTAAATGGTGAAACTACTATACGCAAAGGCAAAAGACAAATAGTAAAGAGGGAAACGTATTTGCAACTTATATCATAGAGAAGGAATTTATAGACAACACCTCTAAAAGTCAAGAAGAAAAAGAGTATTGTTTTTTTTAATGGATGACAGCTAAAACAGTTCCTGGAAAATGAGAAGCAAATGGTTTTTAAAGATAAGAAAAGATGCTCAACCTCACTTGTAATAGGGGAAATGGGAAAACTGCATTCAAATACTATTTCTCACCTATCAAGGTAACATTCAAAACTTTGACCCCAAAAGCCATCCGTGAGGGTGGGGAGGAAATCGGAATTCGCATCCTTTGTTAGTAGGGATACAAAATAACATAAGGAGAATTTGGCAATATCTAGCCAAATCCCATATGCATTTATCCTTCCATGCAGCAATCCCATTTCTAGGAAACTATCCCATCCCAGTGATACATCTGCAAACAAACAAGCAAAACACAGAAGGACATATTCATTTACTCATACATATTCAGTTACTCATGGCAACGTTACTTGTAATGATAAAACACCGGAAACAGACCAAACAGCCATCAGTAGGGAAATGGTTGAATAACGTATGAAAAATCCACACAACGGAGCACAGTGTGTCGTAAAAAGGAATGTGGAATATCTCCATGTTCTTTTTTTTTTTTTTTAAGATTTTATTTATTTGACAGAGAGAAACACAGTGAGAAAGGGAACACAAGCAAGGGGAGTGGGAGAGGGAGAAGCAGGCTTCCCGTGGAGCAGGGAGCCAGATGCAGGGCTCGATCCCAGGACCCTGGGATCATGACCTGAGCCGAAGGCAGACGCTTAACGACTGAGCCACCCAGGCACCCCTATCTCCATGTTCTTAAATGGAGTGATATGCCGGATATATTGGTAAAAGCAAAGACCACCCACAAAACACTGCATATGGTGCACAACCTTTTGAGTAAAGGAGGTGAGGGAATAGTAATACACACACACACACACACGCACACACGCACACACACACACTTTCTCACATTTCCAAAAGGAAACACAAGAAGGATAAACCAGTGGGAAAAATATTGGGAAGAAGAGGGAGAGATTGTGAGGCAAAGCAGAAATAGAAATGAGACTTCTCTGAATAAATCTTGCTATAAAGCTTTGACTTTGGCATCAGGAAATATTTTACGTATTCCAAAAAGAAAATTAAATCAAAAGGCCGGGGTGGGGGGCGGTGGTAAGCATTCCTTAAAATTCAAAAACAAATCCAAACAAGTACTAAATTATATATCAAACTGATGTTGTACCACAAGGATAAAAGAGCTATTTCAAGTGACTCGGGGATGCAGGATTTGGACTGCACATCATTAGTAGAATATTCTAAGATGGAAAAGAACTGTAAAGAAAATTCGAACTTCATTCAATAGTCTTTTGTGAGTACCAATATCGGCATTTTGAAATTACTGTATGTGTATTATAGGTCAATAAGTCATTACAGCAATACAATTATTGTTAGAAATCAAGATTTTTTTTTCCATGTTTATTTATTTATTTATTTATTTATTTTATTCTTACGTTAATCCCCATACATTACATCATTAGTTTTAGATGAATTGTTCCATGATTCATTGTTTGTGCATAACACCCAGTGCTCCATGCAGAATGTGCCCTCCTCAATACCCACCACCAGGCTAACCCATCCTCCCAGCCCCCTCCCCTCTAGAACCCTCAGTTTGTTTTTCAGAGTCCATCGTCTCTCATGGTTCGTCTACCCCTCCGAAAAAATCAAGATTTTTAGTGTAACAGAAAAGACACGCAAGCATAAAATTGAAGAATTTAAACCCAATGATGTTAAATTTGAAGTGGGGATATCACTACGAATTATGAATACTTTAGGTTTTTGCTTTAGAAAAATGTGTGTTTTCTAAATTAAGTTAACAGAAGCAGTAACAACTCAGTAGTGATGACTACACCATTCCCCCACTAAAACAAACAAAGCTTTTTAGAGAAATAGCAAAGTCTAAATTGGAGGCAGGAAATGCATAAGTTGATCTGGAGGGCTCCTGTTGGGCCAGAAAGCAAGGAAGCAAAGATTAATGGGGTCATGTCAAAAAGCCAACATGTCTGACCACCATGGCCTACGATGGGACAGTTTGAGCATCAACAAGAGTAATGACTATAACTGATCAACACATCACAAATACGTAAGATCATGAGTTCACAATGACAATCAGAGTGAGAACAGGAAGAAGAGAGAGGAATGGCAGGAGTAGCTCAAAAAGTCCACTGGGCACTATCGAAGGAACTGTTGGAAGCTAGAGCACCAACTCTGCTGTGGACGGAATGTTTGTATCCCCTCCAAATTCAAATGCTGAAACCCCGGCTCCGCAGTGTGAAGATAGTCAGAGGTGGGGCCTTTGGGGCTCTCTCTCTGTCTCTCCACCCCATGAGGACACAGCAGGATGGTGGCGGTCTCCAAGCCAGAGGCGGGGGACGTGGGGGAGGTGGAGGCTCTCACCAGACCCTGAATCTGCTGGCACCTTGACCTTGGACTCCCCAGCCAAAAGAATTGTTGAAGGTACCCAGTATGTGGTATCTTGCTACTGCAGCCTCAGCTAAGACTGACTCTTTACTCTGAGAATTGGTGATTGAAGGGAAAGAATTAAGCATTCATCCTGCTTGTTCCATGTGAACTGTATTTCTAGGTGACTAAATAGTTCTAGTTGAAGAGGAAAAGTTCTTTTTTGCAAGAAAATTCCAGCTAATAAATTTAGAAATTCCAGCTGATAAATGGAATAAAAACAGGAGAAAAATCACCATGCACCATTTTCAACTCCAGATTAAATCTTTGGTCCAGGGATTAAACTGATGCAAAACCTAATGGACATTGGTTGGTAGGGACGTTTAAAAGGAGGGATCAGACTGTCCACCGCTTGAACCCACTGGCCCGTCTCAGCATCTCTACAGGTAGAACAACCAGACTACATGCCTATTGATGAGATGCCATGGTAAGTATACCTATAAATGGAGTCCAACAGAAAGCACCACCGTGATGTATTCTTGCCAAAGAATCTAATCAAGCCTTTAAACCTCACTTTTAATGTAATGAGCCCTGGGTGGTATATGAACCTGATGAATTATTGAACTCTACATCTGAAACTAAGGATGTAATATATGTTGGCTAATTGAATTAAAAAAATAAACCTCACTTTTAGTTTACGGAACAAACAAGGGACAAATCAGCAAGTTAAATGACTCCGGAAGAAAGTCACCAAACACATGCGAAGTGTGGCACATCTCGTAGGAAACAGATCCAGTTTCCAAAACAAGTCAAGGGTATAAGGAAAATAGGGTGGAAGGGGCAGGAGGAGGATGATAAAAAAGAGCCATAATAATCATCAAATGTAATGAGTGGGAAATTAGAGTATAAACTGACTAATCATTCTTACTAAGGAATTTTTATTTTTTATTTTATTTTATTTTAAAAATATTTAATTTTATTTATTTATTTATTTATTTATTTATTTATTTATTTATTTATTTATTT
>NW_023270447.1:84556200-84579828 GCF_011800145.1 Mirounga leonina
TTTATTTATTTATTTATTTATTTATTTATTTATTTATTTATTTATTTGAGAGAGTGAGGAGAGAGGGGCAGAGGGGGAGGGAGAGAGAGAATCCCAAGCAGACTCCACACTGAGCACCAAGCCCGATGCAGGGCTCCATCTCACAACCCTGATCTCACAATCTCTCATGACCTGAGCCAAAACAAAGAGTAGGACGCTTAACCAACTGAGCCACCCAGGCACCCCAAGATTTTTTAATCTAAGTTAAATGAGATAATGCTATTGTGCATAATGCCCTTATATTTTAGAAATAGCTGCAGAGGGCGCCTGGGTGGCTCACTTGGTTAAGCGACTGCCTTCGGCTCAGGTCATGATCCTGGAGTCCCGGGATCGAGTCCCGCATCGGGCTCCCTGCTCGGCAGGGAGTCTGCTTCTCCCTCTGACCCTCCTCCCTCTCATGCTCTCTGTCTCTCATTCTCTCTGTCTCAAATAAATAAATAAAATCTTAAAAAAAAAAAAAAGGATACGCTGTAAGTTATTGATGGAAAAAAAAAAGACAGGAGGGAAGGAAGGGAAGGAGAGGGGTAAGGACTGGCTACTTAAAGCCAGTGTGACAAAATAAAAATGTTGAAAGTGCTAATTCAGAGAAATGGGTTAATTATCCTATTTGCTGCACTTTTGCCATAAAAATGTTCGCAATAAAACGTAAAAGACAAAACAATTGTTGCGCACTTTGCCAAAAAGATTTGAGAGGATCAGCATATCCCCTAGGGTAGACCTGGTCTGTAAGTTTCCTGCACATGGGTGCTGACAAGCGACCTCCCTACGTAGGCCGAGGAAGAAATGCAAAGATGGGAGCGGGAGGTTCTCCAAGAGGCCACGTGAGCTGCTCTGTCTTCACTGTACCCTAAAGAAACATTTTACTTTGAAACCTTCCTCTCCTTTGACTGATCCGGCTGATTCAGACAGTTCATTTAGCAAAAAGTGTCCCACAGGTCCGAAACATACCCTGTGTAAAACAAATGATGTGGTTTATTCATTCCCAGAAGGGGGTACTTCTTCGGGATAGGCACATGAAAGGACAAATGTTTTTATGACCCGAACTCAAAAGAAGTTAACGTAAGGAAGTAAAGAAACACACTGGATCGGGAATAAGAAGAGCCAGGTTGTGCTGGTAATGAACTGTAGGGTCGTTAGTAAGTGGCTTAATGGTGTGTAAGATAGTGGCCAGGGGATCCCCAGTTCCGTGCTTCTGTGAACACGCAGTCTCCCGAGGTAGTGAGTGTCTGCTCGCAGGTGCGGCATGAACCAAACAGGAGACAGAACAGGGAGCCCAAAGATGACCTTAAGCTCCCTCTGACTCTGAGATCCTGGGATGCTTGGATCCTTTGTCAGTTTTAGCACATGCACATTCTGCCCATCAGAATGTCAAATGTAATTTTTTTTTTAAAGATTTTATTTATTTATTTGACACAGAGAGAGAGAGAGCGAGAGCAAGAACACAAGCAGGGGGAGTGGGAGAGGGAGAAGCAGGCTTCCTGCTGAGCAGGGAGCCCGATGTGGGGCTCGGTCCCAGGACGCTGGGATCATGACCTGAGCCGAAGGCAGCCGCCCAACCGACTGAGCCACCCAGGCGCCCCTGCAAATGTAAGTTTTAAGCCAAAGGCTCTCATGGAAGTGTGTTCACAGATAAATAAAAGAAGCTCTAGACTCCTGTTCTGGGAGTAGATCAGCCACCTTCCCTCTGCCTGGAGAGCCTGTCTTCGATGAAATACGGTAGCTTGTTTCTGGATACGCTGGTCCATATTTGGTTTTCTAGACAGTGATTCTGGTATACCCAAGCAAGTATGGTGCAAGAATTCCTGAGGGATCCTGCTAGCCCTTTCCGGCGGGCCTCCCTTTGTCAACCTGTCTGCGTGAGGCAGGATTTTCTTCATATACTTTAACCAAAACCCAACTGACGGGGTGCAGAAGCAGGTACGGGAACCCAGCTGTCCTTCGTTACGCCAGACATGAAGGAGGTTTGCAAAACTGTAAAACACTGCCACTCTTCTCAGGACATGGGTTTTGTTTTAGAATACGTAGTTATTTTTCACTAAAAATGTGCTATTTAGGGTAATGTAGACATGGGCTTCTGATTGTATTTTAAATAAATAGGTAAATATATATTCTTAAATTTTCCCAGTTTTAATTTCTAATATGGTAAATATTGGTAGATACGTCACATAAACAAAAACTCTTTGTGGTTCTACACCATATTTGAGTGTAAAGAAATCCCAGGATCCAAAAGCTTAAGAACCACTGTTCTAGAAAAATCTGACCTCATTTTACTTCTAGCCTCTTCTTAATAAGGATTAATTTTAATCTTTGCAAGAGCTCTTGAAGGAAAACACAGATGAAGAACAGAGTCTCAGGGGTAAAGCACCTTGTCAGGAGGCTGCCAAACCCAGCCGACTTCCCCTGTCTGCTTAGAAGTCAGAAATAATACCCTTGCTGGTTCTTAATCAATCACTGAAAAGGAGAATGAGATCCATGATTGATTTAGACGGCTTGCTTAGGGATAATAGATGTTGGGGTGTCAACCACAGATTGTCCATTCTCTTTATAAATGACAAGTCCATACAGTGAAATGGCAAGAGAAAAGTGCAGTATCTCATTATGGATCAGACCATTCCCAGGGGTTACAACAATGCTCAGCCCATGGTATTAACTCTCGGGGTCTGGAACACCGAGGAGCTGGGAGCCAGATGCAACAGCCCCCGGGGGCCCTATAGTGTAGCCTCTGTGTCCCTGGGCCTTCTTGGACAGCCAGGCATGGCGCTTTGACAATTGCTGGCGTTATCAAAGTCCTTTTACTATAACTCTAATTGATTTCTTAATGTCATTCCTTTGGCATGCAAATCTATAGCTGTTGACTAGCCCCACAACAGCATGAGAGGTTGTAATTTTCCAGAACACCAGTTCGGTTGAAGGAATGATTAGGTTTCCACTTCCTGAATGCACATTCAGAGTCCAGAAAACTGTGTTTGCTTTGAAGAAAAATTAGCATCAATCATGGGTTGTACTAAAAGTCATCTGACTAATTTAGGAAAGCTAATACATGCAAATATTTGTTTGGGTTTTCAGGGCTCAATGCAAGGCTGGAGACACTCATTCTAAAGGAGCCTCTTTGGAATAATGATTGATGTACTGAATCTCATCCAAAGCTCAAAGCCAGAGCAATCCTGCCCCACCACAGATTGCTTCTCCCAGACTTCTCACAGTGTTATTTCTGGAGGAGCTGTGGCGTTGGTAATTCAGAGCACACACTGATCTGCAAGCAGAGGCAAATGAGCGTCCTCCGGGTGCTAGCTTCTACCATCATCAACCAACAGTCTTCTCATTTTAGGACATGGCGGATGTCCCACATGGATGTGGGACACAAAAATGAATCAGAGGAAATGGATCCACACTGAGCTGTGCCAAGTGTTTCATATGACAGCCCAAGTGTATATTCTTCTCCACCTCCTGGGATGCAGCTTTCATCCTACTTTCTGGAATTCTCGCTGACATGGGTTGGGGTTTACACTCATTTCCAAACACTCTTCACCTTCATGTACCAGAAAACTTCCCTTGTAGGATCCCCTCATTGTCCTGCAAACTGCATTGATAAACTAGTCTCCAGGATTCCAAAAACGTTCCCTGTATTAGCTATCTATTGCTGCATAACAAATTACTCCAAAGGTTAGCATCTTCGAAGAACCATCAATACTTACTATCTCACAGTTTCCGTGGATGGGGAATTTGCTCAGCTGGATGGTTCTGGTTCAGGGTCTTTTTCGAGGTTGTAGTCAAAATGGTGGGCTAGACTGTGGTCAGCTGAAGCATTGACTGGAGCTGGACGATCCACTTCTAAGACAGCTTGCTCACATGACTGACTAGTCAGTGTGGTTTTTGTTAGGAAGACTCAGTTCTTCATCACACGGACTTCTCCATAGGGAGAAATGTGAGTACCCTGACAACATGGCCGCCAACTTCTGCCAGGCAAGTGATCTGAAAGTGAAAGCAAGGAGGAAGCCATACTGCCTTTCGTGAGCTGACCTCTTCCGTTTCTGCAATATTCTATTAGTTACACAGGTCAGACCTAGTTAATGTTGAAGGGGTCTGCATAAGGGTGTGAATACCACAAGGTGAGGGTCATTGGGAGCCATTGCTGTAGTCTTACTCAACTTTAACTGGATGCCGCCACCCCCGTTTTTGCACATCAAACTCATTCGGCTCAAAACCCACCATCTGTCTCCCATAACATGAAATGTACAGTCCTTACCAAACTTCTGACCCCACAGCTCTGTGTGATCTAGCTCCTACCCACCTCTCGACCTTCACCACCTAACCCCTCTCTCTTGCACTCACTCCTTCCCAGCCAACTGGCCTTCTTCCCTTTCCAAAAAACTACCAAGCTCCTCCCCTCCCAGGGCCTTTGCCTTTGCTGTTTTATCTGGAAACATCCTCTCCCAGAACGTCGTATGGCTCCCTCCCGTGCTTCATCTCATTTCTTGGCTCAGATGTCTACCTCTTCCACCTCAAAGAAGCTTCCATGACCCTCTCCACCCCTTCACTCTCTCCCCCTTTCCTTTGCTTTGTGTTTCTGAATAGCATCTGTCACAACCTAAAATTATATCACATATTTGTGTTTGTGATTAGTCTCCCCCACAACAGTATAAGTGCCATGAGGGTGGGACTGTCTCTGAAATATTCCCTATTTTGGCTCCAGTGCCTGGTACCTGCTTGACGCTCAACTGCTATTTGCTCAACAAATGAACGAGCAAATTAATAAATCTGGACCAAGAGAGGAATTGAACTAGATTGGTGAGCAGATTGGTGCTGGTCTGAGAGCTGGTACTGGTTCATGGCCAGAAAGTTCAGAAGTTGAGAGCAAACACTGAGAACATTTTATGGCAAATTTGACTTGCTGTGACATCCAAGCTCCCCAACCAGCGCCAATCCTGTTGAAGCAAGTAGAAAGTCACTACTGTAGACCACATTAGTGGTGGTGAACTTATCTGGTGTGGCATGTGCTGCCAACTAGTCATCGACAGTGGGACCATGCTAAAATGGACGGCATCTTAAAGTTAGTCTGTCAACTACCATCCCAATGCATACAAATTTCAGATTGCATTTCTTCCCTTGAAAAATTATTTAAAAGCAATTGTAGCTTTTCCAGATAAATGGCGACTGATAAATTCTGAAAACATGGTATCACTTGCTTCATTTTAAATAAAATGAGTGCCCTGAGCTTTCATCTTTACATAAAAGTTTGTGCTCTGCAAGACTCTTCAATGCAAAGCACTGACTTTCAAGGTTCAGGTCAAGACTTTATTTTTCTTCTCAAATAATGAGGTATAGAACCCTCGTGTAAAAGCATTATAGCTGGAGAGTTCAGAAAACAAAGTCCAGGTTTCAGTGATGTGCCAGAATATATTATGTGCCATCAAAAGAGACTTTGAGGGGAGCCTGGGTGGCTCATTTGGTTGAGCATCCGACTCCAGATTTTGGCTCTGGCCATGATCTTAGGGATGTGGGATCGAGCCTTGGGTGGGGCTCCACGCTGGGTGTGGAGTGTGCTTGAGAGTCTCTCTCTCCCTCTCCCTTTGCCCCTCCTCTCGCTCACATGCGTGCTCTCTCTCTCTCTCTAAAAAAAGAGAGAGAGACTTTGAGACACCTCCTTGGACTATTGTATTTGGATGCAAAGTTATATTCTCTCAAGCTGCTATTTAAAATGAGATTGTGCTACATGTATCATATTTTATTTTATTTTATTTTATTTATTTTTAGATTTTATTTATTTATTCATAAGAGACAGAGAGAGAGAGAGGCAGGCTCCCCGCTGAGCAGAGAGCCCGGTGCGGGACTCGATCCCAGGACCCTGGGATCGTGACCTGAGCCGAAGGCAGATGCTTAACCATCTGAGCCACCCAGGCGCCCTACATGTATCATATTTTAAACATAATTTTCAGTCTCTTTGAAGCCATCAAAGTGTCCACTCTCTATCTTGTAATCATTGGCTTTTATTGACTTTCTGCCATCCATGAGTTAGAACTGGATGGCATTCATCCTCGCGGAACTCACCGTTCACACGAAGCGAGCTGAGGAGCTCCTGCCTGAAATCCACAAAGCAGTGAACAGATTTTTTATTCATTCTTGCAGCTGTCGCCTTGCCTTGGGGATGCTCAATGTTCTGCTTCTTCCTTCTCCATTCTGGAGTGCTCAGAACCTTCAGAAACCCAAGTACTGTCTCCCCTTGGGGCGCAGTCTGGGATCTTGAGTTTCCATGACAAGTCTTCACAGTGAATTCCTCAGGAAACAAGACATAGTCAAGCTTTAAAGAAGGGAGTCGATTGGCCTGGAAAGTTCCTTTGCAGGGAGCTGGGGTCGAGCTGAGGGGGCTTGTGTGCTCTTGGAAGGGAGGAGCAATGGGGGAGGGGCAAGCCCACATCTCCGAAGGATCCCGTATCCACCAGGCACAGAGATCCCGATCTTCCCCACTACACATGAAGTCTTGGAACCGGTAGCTCAGCCACACCAGGGCATACCTTCCACACTGTCCCTGAAAAACGTGTGCTTCAGAAAACACACCAGCCTTACTCACTCCCTGCGGTGTTGGCCAGTGAGTCTGGGAAACATGCAGTTCTGGACCAATTCACTCTCCAGACACCCCTCCTGGGGACCTGGGTGACCTTCACAGATACACATTGATTGATGGAGTTCAGCAAGAAGTGAGTGCTGGAGAAGAGAGATTTTCTACTTTCCTTTCCTGTAGGAATAGCTACGGCAGATTCAGCCCGGGGCGGGGGCAATGATAACACCGCCAAAGAGAGAAAAAAGAATTTGTACACACTGCAGCCCTAGCTTTCCCTTACACAGAGAGCTGGGGCTTCTGCCAGGCTTATAGAAATGTGCTGGAGGACTCAGAATCCTAAAGGAGGCCTATCCTCGCTGGGGTACAGCTGGGAATGAGGCGCGTACTTCCTGCTCTTTAAGAATCATAGTGCGTCCACGAAAGGGTAGCGCCTCCCCACCACCAATATATAGGTCCGTGTCCTAATCCCTGGAGCCTGTGACGATACCTTATCTGCCCACAGATGTGATTAAGTAAAGGATCTTGAGAGGAGGGGTTTATCCTCGACTGGCCAGGTGAACCCTGAGTGCAATCGAATAAGAAAGAGGCAGAGGGAGTTTGGGGATGGATACACAGAGGAGAGATACACACAGAGGAGAGGCCGGTGAACATGGAGGCAGAAGTTGGAGAAAGGCAGCCATAAGCCAAGGAACGCTGACAGCCACCAGAAGCTGCAAGAGGCAAGGAACAGGCAAGACTCTTCCCTGAAGCTTCTGGGTGGGTGGGGGTTGGGGCCCGATGCAAACTTGATCTTGGCCTTCTATCCTCCAGGCTGGGTGATCTGTTCCATCAGCCCAAGGGAACTAGCATGGGAGTTTCCAGCCCAGCAGAGGAGACGGACATTAAAAACTAATCATGGAGATCGTTATAGTGCACAGCAGCGATGACTATATGAAGGAGGGTGCACCGATGACCGACCTGCGGAAGGGGCCTGGCCTAGTCTGGGGATGGGATGTGGGGATACCGAGAGGCAGTAGAGCCAGAGGCTAAGACCTCAGATCCCAGCTTTGCCATGTAGCCCTGAGTGCCTTCAGGCCATTTGACCTCTCCATGCCTTAGTTTCCCTGCTGTGAAACAGGAATAATAAAACATGCACTTCCTGGGTTGTTGAGGATATATAAAGCACATAGAACAATGTCCAGCCCGCGACAAGGGCTGGAAGCATATTTGCTATTATTATCCCACTGGGGTTGA
The DNA here is from genome assembly GCF_011800145.1 of Mirounga leonina. Taxonomy (NCBI): domain Eukaryota; kingdom Metazoa; phylum Chordata; class Mammalia; order Carnivora; family Phocidae; genus Mirounga; species Mirounga leonina. Next base: position 84,564,032 of record NW_023270447.1, read on the forward strand.
GGCCCGCAGGGAGAACCAGCAAAGCTGGCTAGATAGAGCGGGCCAGGGAGGAGGTGAGGGGTGGGACTTGGAGACAGGTTGGGGAAAGACGCTGGGGCCCAGGGCTCAGTCACACTCCTATGGGTACCTGTGCTTGTCCAGGGCCTGGGAGTGTGATAGGCGTGAGCATGTGCTTGTGGAAGAGAGATTTAATCTCCCGTGGCCTACTAAGAACTTCAGGAAACCTGTCACACAATTGCTTTCCCCCTGCAGATGGCTTTTTTCTTTTTTTTTTTTTAGATTTTATTTTTTTAAGTAGCCTCTACACCCAACATGGGACTCGAACTTACAACCCCGAGATCGAGAGTCACATGCTCTACTGACAAAGTCCACCAGGCACCCCGAAGATGGCTTTTGATAAAAATGAGTGAACCCACCCTCTGATTATGAATACTTATACCAGAAAACGTATGACATAGAAAGAGCCCGGCCTATTCAAATGCCCTCGGATTTGATTTGCGCAAGATTTTAAGTATTACTCTCCTCAGCACGGAGAGATTACCAAGCAAGGAGGTTGAATGGAGATCTTTGTACTTTGACCCAACTGTCTGTTACCAGAGGGTCTGTGGGTTTGGTCCGATGCCTAGAGCCACAGACACAGAGAGACCCATAGCTGGTGCGATTCGGGGTTTATTTACTGAGTGGGCTTGGGCCACGGCCGGAGGACAGCACAAATCTGTGACTCAGATGCTTGTCACACCTCTTCTGGGTGGCCCCCAAGGCTGCATGCTCCCCATCTTGTTGCTCACCGTGGCAGCCCTTCAGAACCCACAGGTTGATGACCCGGGGTTAGCTGGGGGCCTGATTTCTGGGCTTGGCCACTGAGGACGGCCTGATCCCCATGAGCCAAGCTTTCCCGGATAAATAGCCATGTTCTCTGTGCAGGACACAGGGGAAGAGAAGCAGCAGGCTTCCGTCAGAGGCTTGATGATCGCATTTGGAGGGCCCCCCAGGGGATAGTTTCGGGGCCATTCAAAGATGGGTCTTTTTCCCCCACTGTTTTTGCATTCTCACGGTCATGGCAGAGACACTCAGTCCAGGGGGCTGGTTAGTGTGTTGGTTTCCTGTGGCTGCCATCGCAAGGTACCACAAGCATGGTGGTTTAAAACGATGGAAGTTTACTCCCTCACGGTTCTGGAGATCAGAAGTCCCAAGCCACGGTGTTGCAAGACCGTACTATCTCCAGAGGCTTCAGGGGAGCATCTGTTCTTTGCCTCCTCCAACTTCTGGTGGCCGCCGGCATTTCTTGCCTAATGCCCAGGTCACTCCAGCCTCTGCCTCTGGGGTCACACCGCCTCCTCCTCTTCTCCCTGTGACTTCTCCTTTTCTCTGTCTTATAGGGACACATTGGATTGAGGGCCCCCTGGTTGCACCCTAAATCCAGGAAGAGCTCATCTAAAAATCCTTAAATTGACTACATTTGCAAAGACCCCTTTTCCAAATTAGGTCCCACTCACAGGTTCTGGGAACTTGGACGTGGACCGATCTTTCTGGGCACCACCGCGGAACCCACTACACCCAGGTGCAGGTTCTGTTCCCAATGCCCTTAGTCCCTTAAAGAAGGTGAGGGACCACGATACAAGGAAAACAAATCTAATTGCTATCTAGGTGGCGAGATAAAGTTTTCCAGAAGAGAGAGGGAGTTAAATATCTTGTATCTTAGATTTTTCAAATAATTTACTTCTCTAGACGAGACATAAACATTCATCTGAGTGAGCCTGTTGCAGGTACGGTGCCTTAAATTGGGGGCACAGTGACACAGGGCAAGAGCTGTGGATTTGGGACAGCAGCTCCTTCCCCTACTATTGGGTGGTCTTGCTTGAGTCAACCACTCCAACTTTGGGCCTTCTCACCTAAAAAAGAGCAATAACAATACCCACATTTACGGGTTGTCACGTTGCATGTAGAGAGTCTAGCGTGTGCCAGGATGTGGTGGTCTCCAAATAAACAGCAACTCCTATTGCTGTTGAATATTCCTTTGTAATTTTTTTAAAGATTTTATTTTTAAGTAATCTCTACACCCAACATGGGGCTTGAACTCATGACCCTGAGATCGAGAGTTGCGCGCTCCGCCGACCAAGCCAGCCAGGTGTCCCCACTGCTTTGCATTTATAAAACACTTCCACGTGCACTAGAGATGTGTTCCAGATGCAAACAAGCCTGTGGACTGCCGTAATTTCTATCTTTTCTGATGAAGAAACAGACAGGTGATGTGCTGTATGTGAAATGCAAGCCAGGTATTCCGACTCCTTCTCCCCAGTGGTTTCTTTCAGCCCCTGTCAGTGGCTCAGTGACAACGGAGCGTGGACTACGAGCCTAGGGGAGAGGACTGAACAAAGGGGAGGTGGGAGGACACCAAAGAAGTTCCTAATGTTGCCTCGACCATCTTTGAAATTGCGGTGCTGTGTGCTCGGCTGTCTGAAGCAATTCCATGAACACCTTGGTCATTGAAAGTTAATCCCGTTGGAGATCTATGAATGAAGAATGCTCCTCAGACCCCAAACAAACCATTTTTCCTTTAGCCACAGACAAAGGGGGATATTTTTATTGGCACTCTTTATGAATTGTTAGAATAATTCTCCTCACTGTTAACACTTACGGTAGTGACTGACTCGCAGGAAAGTGCGCCATGGATATTTGTTGAATGCTCACTCGGTCGCTGTGGGTATTTTATTTTCATTAAAGTGTCTCTGATCACACAGGGCGAGTGTTGAGTGAGGGGGACATTGGAGGGTTAGTCACCATGAAGGGTGGAGAAAATCAGTGCAGCTGGCTCTGCCTTTGTATTCCGCTCATCAGGCAAGCGTTGACTTTGCCTATTGTTCTAGGCCACATATTTCTTTCACCATGGATTCCTCCAACATGAGTGAAAAATTGAAATGACAGTATGGGAAGGTCTAGTAACATCTGTCTGTCACAAAGGAAGCGTGATAGCTGCCAACCCATTGTTTGGAAGAATCGAGGGAATGGCTCAAGGTCAGAGTCGAAGAGGTCAGTGTTGCTTTCCATCTGGGATGGGCTGGATGGGCAGTGGGGAGCTGCCTCTCCAGATGAGTTACTCAGGGGGTGTGTTAATTTCCTAGTGTAGTTGCAACAAATTGCTGCAAACTGGGTGGCTTAGAACAACAGAAATTTATTTTCTTACAGTTCTGGAGGCCACAAATCTGAAATCAAGGCGTTGCAGGCACATCTCCCTCTGAAGGCTCTAGGGGATACCTCCAGCCTCTTTCAGCTTCTGGTGGTTCAGGGGAGGTTCCTTGGCTTGTGGCACATCACTCTGACCTGCCTGTGTCTTCCCATGGCCTTTCCCCCCATGTTTCTCCTCTTCTGTGTCTTCTCTTCTTACAAAAACCCTTGTTATGGGATTTAGAGTTCAGCTGGTGAATCCAGGATGATCTCATCTTATGGTCCTTAACTTACTTACATCTGCAAAGACCCTTTTTCCAGATAAGGTCAGCTTCACAGGGACTGTGGGTCAGGACTTGGACTTCCCATCTTGGGGACCACAATTCAACCCCCTCCGGGTGGGGTTGGCTCCAGTTGCTTTCTGAAGGTGACGCTGATAAAAACAATTGTGGAGAATTTCCCAGTTGGTACCAAGCATACTCCTTGTTTCCTGTTTTAAATGAGGAAAATGTGCAATTTAATTTTGTGTGCCTAGAAATTTCTTTTTCATTTCGGAGAAGGTGACTATCACGAAATCTTTCCATTTTTGACAACCTCCCCAGAAAGATTTTGGACTCTGGATCCCCAGAAGGATTTTTCTCAGAAGCCAATTCCACAACTTTAAATTCCTTTTCTGTTACATGTTAGAAAATCTCTTCCAACATCTGATATATCAAATTGCACTTAAAAAAATGCTGACTTTTAAATTCACTAAGTTCTATTTTTACTAGAAATAATAGACTAGCTCCAAAAATGTTGTCATAGAAGGTGGATGAGACATTTCTATCATTTTGAAAAGAAACAATAAATGTATTTTATTAAAATGTTTTCCTATAGGGAAAAAAAAAAGACCAGGAGGTCATTGGAAGGAGAATAGATGGATAGGGACAAAAGATCATTTTGAACTTAGTAGCCATTTAAATCCAGTTAACTTAGTCCTTCTTCCTCTGAGCATCACACTTATAGGAGATGCCCAAGCAATTCCTAGTCAAATCTGGATAGTTAAATATCCAAACTATGAACTCACTTTTACTTTTATTGTTCCTAGGGGACAAAAATTCTGGTCTCTAGGAACATGGAAATTCTTTTATTATGACCCCATTAGTCAGAGCATGGTTTGCATTCAAATATTTAGAGACATCCTAAATATCCATCCGCAGGAAAAGAGTAAGTAAATGCTGATCTAGCTGTGATCCCGTGCTTCACACCAGCTACAGAGATGACTGGAGCCCTGTGCTTAGTGAGGATCCATCTCACAATGTGGAGGGGGAAAGCAAGATGCAGAGAAGGATTCCATGCAGTTAAAAGTTGAAAACATGCGCAACAGTGCTATGTCTTGATTCCGGATATCTACATGTAAGATAAGAAGAGTAGTAGAAAAAATAGACATGTTTCCAAATGCAATGCACCCGATTCAGGAGGATGGTCCATCTGGGAAAGGGAGCAGGAAGGAACTGATGTCAGGAGGGTACCCAAGGGACAGTATGTGCAGGGTTGTATTTCTCGAAAAAAAAAATGTAGAAAATAGGAGAAAATATTAGGGTTTGCTCGAGTGGAATGGTGGGCATGTGGGGCTTTGTTATTACTCCCTGTATTTTTCTGTATGTTTAAAATATTCCATGATTTAAAAAATGGGTTCCCTATATTCCACTGGCTGAGGAAACTGTGTCTTCAAAATGCACTACCGTTGAGCTGATAGGGAAACAATTGATTTTGAGAAGTGCTACGTGGGGGGCTCCTGCCTGACTCGGTGGAGTGAGTGACTCTTGATCTCAGAGTGGTGAGTTCGAGCCCCAAGTTGGGTGCAGAGATTACTTTAAAAAAAAAAAAAGAAAGAAAGAAAGATAAAAGACATGTGGACCCAACAAAGAAGGTCCAAAGAATGAATCAAGATACCTGCACCCTGATTATGCTTCAGGCACATTGTAACTCTATAATTTTAGGCACCTGTTTGAACCTCAATATCTTCATCTGTAAAATGGGGGTAATCTCTCTTGCCTACTTCACCGGGAGGTAGTGAGAGTAAATGAGGCTATAATAACTGGAGCAAGAAGGGGTTGTTGTAATAATTGCTACTAATGACTGAGCAGTTACTGTATTTTCGAACAGGCAGTAAACATTCATTATTTTAAGGCCGACAACAACTCTATGAGGTAGGTATTATTTTCTATGGGTTTTAATTTTCATGTAAAAAAAATAGCAAGGCTCAGAGGCAGACAGTTTTCCCATGGTCCTCCCTCCAGAACCAACCCCTGCCGAGAGGGAATGGGCAGTGAGGTCTTGGAAATGCAGAGTCCAATGGTGGCAGAAACACAAGTCGAGAGAGGCTGCTTCGGCAGGGTGGACGTGTCTAGGGGACAACACTGGCCCATATGTGATTCAAGTTGGGATTTTGTGGAAGTTATATATCAGCAGAGGCCAGGAAGCAAGGAGGTGTTGGCCAGTGATGAGTAGGAACTACGGGAGGGAAATTCTAGATGTTCGGTACAGAAATCCAGTTCTTTCCTTTCAAACCTACAACACCCACAGCCTTCCCCGGTGACTCAATGGCAACTCCACTTTCCAGTTGCTCAGGGCAAAGTCCTTAGAGTCATTTTGACTTCTCTGCTTTTTTCATATCCCATGTCCAACACGTCAGATAATTCTGTTGACTTTATTCAAATTACAACCAGAACTGGACGACCTCATGCCGCTTCCACCATAGCCATCTGGTCTGAGCCACCAGCATCCTGAGATTGGATTATCACACTGGCTTTAAAAAAAAAAAAAAAGATTTTATTTTTAAGTAATCTCCACACCCAAGGTGGGGCTTGAGTCTACAACCCTGAGATCAAGAGTTATACCTTCCACCAGCTGAACCAACCAGGCGCCCCATCACACTGGCTTTTTACTTGGCCAGTTCCCAACCAGAAGTGAGAGTGATGTTTTTTTATTTCTTACTATTTTTTTTTAATTTTATTTATTTATTTGAGAGAGAGAGAGAGAGAGCACGAGCAGGGAGGAGGGACAGAGGGAGAGGGAGAGAGAGAATCTCAAGCAGACTCCACACTGAGCATAGAGCCGGACGAAGGGCTCTATCCCAGGACCCTGAGAGCACGACCTGAACCAAAACCAAGAGTCTTGAGCTTAACCAGCGGCACCACCCAGGAGCCCCGAGAGTGATTTTTTTTTTTTAATATTTCAGATGTTTATCTGAAAGGACACACCTCAAAGCCTTCCAAAGCCTCCATATTTACGAGCACCCTCACCCCCTCTGGCTTTGTCACCTTCCATTCTCCGCCGGGTCCATTCTGTTCCAGCCTCCTGAGCTTCCCTGCATTCCCCAAACCTTGGTGATGCCTTCCCCATCCTCAGTTCCATGCTCCACTCCTCCACTTTCACTCCCTTCCCCTGTGTCTCTCCGATGCCCCTACCACCCGTGAAGTTTCCCCATACTCTGGGACTTACTAATTTGGGGTATAGCCTGTCTCCCACGCTAGGCTATAAGCTCCACGTGGGCAGGAACTTTGGTCAGTTCCATTCATTGTGTTCCCAGCACCTAGAACAGGGTCTGAGAACAAATGTCTGTTGAACGAATGAATGAATGAATGAACAGATTATTCTCCTCCTACAAGAGAATCTCTTTCTCTCCAGCAGCCTGGAAGACCTTGTAGACACCATACATTCCCTTTCCAACTGGCCCTGTGCCATCCACAGCCCCAGACACATCTACAGCGTGGGTGTGGGGGGAGCAAAAGGAGGGTTCATCCAGTCACTTTAGCCAGAAAATTCCTACTGCTTTTAAAGTCACACGTGGTTTTATTTGTTCAAACACATATTGCAGATGTTTTCAGTAGCCTCTGGTTGGGGGGGTAGCTGTCACTTCAGAAACAACCGCCTGGGCTGGCATGTGACTTTTCTTCTGAAAGATTTGCAGGAACAGGAAAGAAACAGCTGGGAGAAACAAGGTCTCAGGATCGTGTCCGGGATGGCCTGTACGTTGTCGGATCATGGCCAGGAGCCCTTGGGTGCCGAGGTAGAACACATGGTGGTTCGCGTCAGTGTCTGGTAAGATGACCCCCCGAGAGAGCGGAAGTGATGAGGAATAATTTGGGGGGAATCCAGGCTGGCCCACCAGCCAAAAAAATCCCATGTTCTTCACAGCAGTGGGTTCATGCTTCAACTCCGAGATTTAATTTCATTTTTTATTTTTTTAAAAAGACTTTATTTATTTTAGAGAGAGAGCGAGTGCGAGCATGAGCGGAAGGGGCAGAGTAGAGGGAGAGAGAATCTCCAGCAGACCCCGTGCTGAGTGTGGAGCCCAACGTGGGGCTCGATCCCAGGACCCCAAGGTCATGATCTGAGCCAAAATCAAGAGTCAGTCGCTTAACCGACTGCGCCACCCAGGTGCCCCCAACTCCGAGATTTCAAATTTATTCTGCATCGTTGCCTATTAACTGTGTCCACATCATTTACATTTATTGAATTTAAGAATCCAGGATCTACGACACATTCTAACCCGATGTCAGGCTTCAGGAAGAGGACAGAGAAGTGCCGGCTCTTAGGGAAGACAAGTCCTCTGACATACAAGTGGACAACTGTGTGTTCCAAGTAGGTGCCCAACCCAGCCGCGTTTTGGGGAACTGCTTCCCCCACTTTCACTGGACTTTTAGTTAGTAAAAAAAAAAAAAAAAAGGTTTAAGATCCAAATACACAATTTTCCCCATAGAAGCATTTGTCCCAAGCAGTCCCATGCCCTGAATACTAAGTAAATAGGAATGAAAAAGCATATAGACTCAGCAAGGAATTCAGCTTCTTGTACTTTCCCGGGTCATTGAGGTGCCACATGAGGGCAGAACTAAGTCCTGGGTTTTCAACTGGCTCTCCCGGGTTGAAAAAAAGAAGGGGGCGGGGCAGGGGGTAAAACGAGGCTTTCATCTGGCACGGTTACCTTAAGCATGCCTGCTCCCGGGAGCCTCTGATGGGACAAAGTTCCCTTGAACTTTCAGCAGCCCCGGCAGCTCCGTGAGCGGGTAAGGGACTGTGACTGCGCACTTGACCTAGCTGAGAGCCCTGTTCTCTTTCTCTGTCTCTGGGGCTAGGCGGACACGGCTAGTTTTCTGTTAGACCAGGCAGAGTGCTTGCAGCCAAGGGCCATGGAGCAGTGAGATGTCCCAGGAGCAGGAATTCCGGAGGGACAGGCTGCCCAAGACTGGCAGGAGCAGGTGTAACGGCTCCTGTCCAGTGCAGGGCAATCAGGAGCCAGGCAAAACCTTGTTAACCCTTTGTGACCAGAGGGCAAAAGAAGTCCCAAGGTGCCACCTGTCTCATCCCATTCCTCAGCTTGACCTTCACCTCTCCACTTTGGCAGAGCCCTACGTGAAAGGCATAGTTGTATTTCTTTCCAGTGGATGTATTTCCTGTAATCACCTATAATTCGCTTCCGATCAAGTTTAGAGGCAGATGTTTCCATAACTGATAATCTTATCTGGAGCTGTTCTAAAGTGTGACCCAGACGGGATCTTTCCAATCAAAGGTCTGACTCATTGTTATACGCAATCATCTGTTTTTTATTTTAAAACACATCTACACTGCATTGAGCACCAACACAGATGTGACCAAGAAACCCACAGTCCTGTCCCAGCAGGTGGCGGGTCCAGTGTATGACTTAGGGCAGAAAGTTATTGTTCACAGTGAGAGAAAAAAAAGAAAGGACACGCAAGACAAAACAGACTTTGTCCCAAACTCCCGTTCAGGAATCTGAGCGATGAAACAGAAGGATACGTAAGGACACAAAGCCCTTCTAAAGCCCCTGCTCTCAATCAGCGGATGTTCAAATACAGACCCTGGGTTGGTGGACCAGCCAGACTTGGGTAACAGAAGGGCACGCTGTTTAACATAACATCCCCGCGTTACTGCAAGAAAGAGAGGAATGGGCGGTGCTTTTCCAAAGGATAGTTTACTTTTTTGTACGAGTTGAGAGGATATCAGACCTGCACAACCACAATCGTGACAGAGCACCTGCTCAGTATGAAAACTTTGTGTTTGGGAAAAAGAAGGCAGCTGAACTACAGAAAATGCTGAGCTGGATGGAGCCCGCCCCATATGGTAGCGTGGGGTCCTTTACTCTGATGATCTTTTCAATGATGACCCCATGGAAGTGTGTGGGATGTGTCACGGAGACTGAGAATTTCTTTGATTTTTTATGTCCAGTCTTTAAATTCCACCTGCTTTCTTAAAATTACTATCTTACAGGATTATTTTTGTGTCCCGGATGTTTCCTCTAAGGCAGAAAGTAATCAGGCCAGAGGGACACACAGGGTTTCCTTCTGTTTGGGGAATACCATAGTTCTTGGTTTCTGGAACATCTGAGCCTCGGGCACCCTTGGGCATCCAGCAATCTCCCTGGCATCCAGGGCTAAGACTTCCATATTCCAGAACAAAACAGCCAATCTGAAGGGCTTAGGTCCTGGGAAGAGAAAAGGCTGCCCCAGGAGCTCTGGCTCATCATCTGAGGGAAGAGGAGGCAGCAGGTGGGAGCAAATCTGTAAGTCACCAAGTCATCGCTGGAGAAGGCAATAAGCCAGCCTAGAGCCTGCCCGATGACCTTATTGTGAGAAACAAAATCCCTTCTCCAAACCACAGACTTCCTGTTTGTATTCTAACATGGGGGCCTTTGAAATGATTTATCTGGGCCAGTGAAAGGCAGTTGCTCATTACATATTATACAAGTTTAGATTTTCTACTTGATTACTGACATGAAATTAGGCTTTCACAACAGACCAGACTAGATTGGAATATGTACATTTCAACAGAGCGGAGATTGCACAATGCATATGCCACTCACGAACATGGTACTAAACTCAGGGACTCCATTGATATAATATTTCCAGACTTGATTGCATTTTAACAATAACAGCGAATGGTCAGAACGGAGACAGGATTATAATTTCCAGCATCGATTAAATTATATTGTCTTAGTTACAAATCAGTTTACATCGCTTTGCTCCATTTTCTATGCATTTTGTCTTTTAAATCATCTTTTACATAATGTATATTTAAAAATATTTTCAAAAGACAAATTGCCTAGAGAAGCAAGTCTCGTGAATTGTCTTTCCCTGGGTTACTTTTGGCAAGTGGAGGGATCACCATGGATTTGGAGTGGGATTGCCAAGCGATTTCCATGGGTCATCTTCTCCCACGTGCTCGGGGATGGGGAAGTCGGAAACTCTCTTTTAAAAAAGTGTTGGTAGAAGGGCACAGTTCTTCAGCTCTTTAGGGCCTGTGAAAACAAAGAAAAAGGTGACTGTCACTTCTCTTACTGGCACTGTAAATAGTAATCCTGTGAGTCATGGTCCTATTGTCCTTTCGTATAAATCTGGTAGTTCTGGAACCTGGAGCTCTTCTCCTCTCCCCGCTCACTCCTCCTGCATGCCTGGCCCTCACACAGCCAGGGGCAGGTTCCCAGGCTTTTCCAAGCACATAAATCTGCGACTGTATTGTGAGCTGTGTCCCTTAGCCCCCAGTTATATAGCACTTGTCCTCTCTGCCACCCCCTGCCCCCCATTATATGTCATCTCCCCAACAGAAATAAGAAAAAGTCTTCCTCTGGTTATGAGTTTGGATCTTCTGAATTCTTAAGGAATTTTCATAAAGAGAAAGAACTCCTTCCCTTCATCAATAATCACTACTAGGAGTTCACTACCATGCGTGTGGGTACGTGCAGGGCAGGAGTAGAGGGAGGGGACCCCACCACCAGAAGAATTCTCATCAGAATGGTGCCCAGGCTCTGCAATGGATGCTCTCCTGAAGGCCCCCTCCCTCCCTCTGATGATTGGGAGCAGGGCAATTAGGTAACAAATTGAAACTTGGTTTGGGTTTTCTTTCAAGTTCAGTTAGTTGAAAAATTAGGACAAGAGGCCAAATTTGATTAGATCTCAACTTTTGAGTCAACTCAAAAGCCATCTCTGGCTCTAACTCTCTTTTTTGGAGACTTAGAAGGGCCAAGTAGATACCTGTTCTTCTGGGTATACTTCAGATGTAGTCCTCACAGATGTAAGGGGCTTCTGAAAATGACTTTTTAAAAAAGTAAACTCTACACCCAACGTGGGGCTCAAACTTACGACCCTGAGATCAAGAGTTGCATGCTCCTCCCACTGAGGCAGCCAGACATCCCTGAACATGATCTTTATTTAGAGGTTTCAATTAGCTCAAAGGTTGGAGTTCTAGATATGACTGCTCTCATTTACCTACCACACGGGTGTAAGTTATTTACTTACGAGTACCTTCCTGACATTTTTCGAGCAACCACAATGATGATCCCACCAATGAATCCAATGGCTAGTAAGACTCCAACTATAATTCCAACCAGGGTCACTGTTGCCAGGCCATCTGAATGAGGATGGGGAAAAAAAAAAGCATGAGCCCCAGATAAATGATATCCCTGTGATAAAATGTGTCATTTATAAACAATACCACTGCCCCACTGAAGATAGCAAATCATGTTCTAATTTGCTTCTGCTTATTCAGTGGGAGTTGACCTAAAAGAGATGAAACTTTGGGCTACTCTCATCTCCTCATATGAATGGAAAGATTCCTGGGTCTCAGGATCTATCAAGCATACCATTCATATTGGGTGGCTTCACTGTTAATTATTAGGTAACGTCTGTGTGCTGGATTAAATGAGCCCCTACTTTCATCCTTCATAACAATAAATTGTGATACGACACCATTCTCCATGGCTGTCATTAAGTGACTAGACTCATTTGTGGTTTGCGTATTTTCAAGTACAGGCAATTTCCTTTTTTCTCTTAAAAGAGGTTTGAAACCTCTTCTCAGAGGGTTCTGTATTTCACTCTTGTTGACTACAATCCAGGAAAGAATGTAATTCATCACAAGATAAGCTTCAAAGAAACTTTTTTTTAAAAACTCCCATAAAAATACTTGATAACAAAATCTCGCCTACCTTTCTCAACTGTTGTCTCTGTGTCTTCACCTACTTTCTCTGTAAAGAAAGAGATATAATGATACAGAATTATTAGGATATAATAACTGTAATTTAACAAGTGGCAAAAGATGAATTTGCCCTAAGTGGAAGGTAGCAAGACACAAGCAAAGAATATAATTTCTTAAATAAATTGGATCAGAGGATTTTTAAGCAAGCTCTGACACGATCCTGTCTTCAAAACTATTATTACTGAACTTATGAGTGCTTCTTCATACCTATGCATCCATAGTACTTTGGTGAACCTTACTTTTTTCTCATCTACTTTAGAGAGCAGAGTCAGGGAAATTGACCCACAGAAATGGTCAAAAAGTCTCAGAGGTTTGGGTAACAAAAGAAACCAAGGCTGTTGATTCTTGGTCCAATATCAAGACCATAGAAAACTCATCCACTGTGATAAGGTTTATTTTGAAGAATTGTATTTTGAGAGCAATATACTCTAGTTCTGGAAGATGGGTCCCAGACTGTGATTTGTCTTGTGATACCAATTCCTTGCTTTATCTTTAGTAGTAAGTATCTTATAGGGCAGCGATATGCCCAGCTAAGTTTAATGACGGAATATACTCTTTGTGTTTATGTCACTGTTACATTAGGATTTCTCTCTGCAGCCAAACCTAGTCCAATAGTTACAATGTGAATATTCTCATTTACCTATCACATGGGTTTCAGTTAACTTACAATAAGTAAACAATAAAGTTGTGAGTTTCTTTCAGATAATTTTACACAATGCCTATTTAAAAGTAAACATTTTTGGGGGCCCCTGGGTGGCTCAGTCGTTGAGCGTCTGCCTTCGGCTCAGGTCATGATCCCAGGGTCCTGGGATCGAGCCCCGCATCGGGCTCCCTGCTCCGTGGGAAGCCTGCTTCTCCCTCTCCCATTCCCCTGCTTGTATTCCCTCTCTCGCTGTGTCTCTCTCTGTCAAATAAATAAATAAAATCTTAAAAAATAAATAAATAAAAGTAAACGTTTTTGGTTGGTTTGGTTTTTCCCATCACCTTCCTTGCATACCAAGTCTTTAACTCCTTCGGGTGGTGGTCCTTTACCTGGTTTGCAGATGGGGGAAAAGTCAAGAGGCTTTCATTTAATGAGACAACAGAGGTAGTCAATCAATCAGGTCCCACCCTAGAACTATAGTTCACAACTTGCAAATACTACATGTAACCAAGAGCTTTTCAAATCAAAGGTGAAAGCATCATCTACAAGATGCTTATTTTTCTAATGCGTGGATTTTTTAAAAGATTTTATTTATTTATTTGAGAGAGAGAGAGAGAGCACAAGAGGGGGGAGCGGGAGAGAGAAGCAGACTCCCCACTGAGCAGGGAGCCCGATGCGGGACTCGATCCCAGGACTCCAGGATCATGACCTGAGCCGAAGGCAGTCACTTAACCAACTGAGCCGCCCAGGCGCCTGTCTAATGCGTGGATTTGAAAGAAGTCTTTGTACCAAGACTCTCTTCAAAAATAGGCACCTTTTCAAGATGGCCCTAGGATAAGCGTCCCTGAACACAGCTGTGCCAGCATGAGCTGAAGCCATGGCTCTGGGGCATTTACATGGAGCTCAAGTTGATGGTGCTATCCCACCATAAAAAAAAAAAATGGTTCAAAGACTGGTGGGTCTGAGGCCAGCCCGGAACAAACGTATCATGGAATTGCTCCTAAAAGGTCATCCCTTTGGCTGCCAACTACCAGTAGAAAAAAGTCAATCGTTTGTTTATCATGTCTTAACATGGCGGCTGCTGATTTCCAGACTTATGACACATCATTCTCACCATCTGTGACACCACTGGTCAGAAAACATATTACCAAAAAATGTGGAAGATTCGTTACCAAATTAGAGCTTATTAGTTCTATCCTCCCTAGCTCCAGCCCAATTATACTGACTGTAGTCATGAGAGTGAACATCATCGTACTTGGGTGTTTCATGGGAAAGACATCTGTTGCCCTAATAAAAATCACCTCTTAAAAAACCAAGTGCTTATAATTACATTTTAACTCACATGTGAAAATTTCTTGGGACACTGATGTATTATGTGGAAACGTGCCATAAGTCACACTTATTGTGGCGGGGTAGGGCAGGAGACTGGACAAGAGAGGGATCATGAATATTTTCCAGAGAATTGAGAATTTTGTTTTAAAGGAATAAGAGAGGTATGCTAATCTGATGGGAAGAATACTCAACTTGGGACACTGCATTGTCGGCAGCTAAATGCGCTGTCAACTCATTTCACAAATGATCGATTCTTCTCCAAAATTTTGAAATGTTTTCCAGTGACCAATTATATTGATGATTCTTTCTTTGCTTAGCCCTATTTTGTTCTATCTGGTGTTTAATTTTTCACCATTTCTTCAGCATTTCAGAGTGACCTTTAGACTTTATTTTCAAAGCACTTCATAAAGCTTTCCCCCCCATTGTGGTAAAATACACATAACATAAAACTTACTGTCCTCACCATTTTTAAATAGTTCAGTGGCATGAAGTACATTCACTCTTGTGCAACCATCCCCACCCCCATCTCCCCCCAGCCCCTAGCACCCACCATCCTACTTTCTGTCTCTATGAATTTGACTCATGTAAGTGGAATTATACAGTAGTTTTCTTTGGGTGACTGGTTTATTCCACTTAGCATAATGTCCTCAAGATTCATCCATATTGTAGGAGGTGCCAGAATGTGCTTAGGGGCTGAATAACAGTCCATTAATGTATACACCACATTTTGTTTATTCATTTATCTGTTGACGGACATTTGAGTTGCTCTCATGTTTTAGCTATTATGAATAATGCTGCTATGGACACTGTGTGTACAAATATAATGTAATTAAAAAAATTTTTTTTAAATAAGCTCCACAAAAGGGGAACCCTCCTACACTGTTGGTGGGAATGCAAGCTGGTGCAGCCACTCTGGAAAACAGTATGGAGGTTCCTCAAAAAGTTGAAAATAGAGCTACACTACGACTCAGCAATTGCACTATGGGGTATTTACCCCAAAGATACAAATGTAGTGATCCGAAGGGGCACATGCACCCCAATGTTTATAGCAGCAATGTCCACAATACCCAAACTATGGAAAGAGCATAGATGTCCATCAACAGATGAATGGATAAAGAAGATGTGGTCTATATATACAGTGGAATACTATTCAGCCATCAAAAAAATGAAATCTTGCCATTTGCAACGACGTGGATGGAACTAGAGGATATTATGCTAAGCGAAATAAGTCAATCAGAGAAAGACAAGTATCATATGATCTCACGGATATATGGAATTTGAGAAAGAAGGCAGAGGATCATAGGGGAAGGGAGGGAAAAATGAAACAAGACGAAACCAGAGAAGGAGACAAACCATAAGAGACTCTTCATCTCAAGAAACAAACTGAGGGTTGCTGGAGGGGAGGGGGATGGGAGGGATGCGGTAGCTGGGTGATGGATATTGGGGAGGGTATGTGCTATGGTGAGTGCTATGAATTGTGTAAGACTGATGATTCACAGACCTGTACCCCTGAAACAAATAATATATTGTATGTTAATTAAAGAAAATTGTTCACATTATGCCTATGTATTTCAGATTTTTTTTTTTAAGATTTTATTTATTTATTTGAGAGAGAATGAGATAG
>NW_023270447.1:84579838-84675312 GCF_011800145.1 Mirounga leonina
TTTTTTTTTTAAGATTTTATTTATTTATTTGAGAGAGAATGAGATAGAGAGAGAGCACATGAGAGGGAGGAGGGTCAGAGGGAGAAGCAGACTCCCCACTGAGCAGGGAGCCCGATGCGGGACTCGATCCAGGGACTCCAGGATCATGACCTGAGCCGAAAGCAGTCGCTTAACCAACTGAGCCACCCAGGCGCCCCTCAGATTTTTTTTTTTAAAGATTTTATTTATTTATTTGAGAGAGAGAGAATGAGAGACAGAGAGCATGAGAGGGAGGAGGGTCAGAGGGAGAAGCAGACTCCCTGCTGAGCAGGGAGCCGATGTGGGACTCGATCCCGGGACTCCAGGGTCATGACCTGAGCCGAAGGCAGTCGCTTAACCAACTGAGCCACCCAGGCGCCCCAGATTTTTTTTTAAATAAAGAGGTCAAAAAAAAAAAAAAAAAGGCTCCATGCCCAGTGTGGGACTTGAACTCACAACCTTGAGATCAAGAGTCACATGCTCCACCAACTGATCCAGCCAAGCAGCCCAAATATAAAGCAATTTTTTTAAAACCCTCAAAAGTGCTATAGAGTTTGTAAAACCAGAGTGGTGATTGGGTCTAGAAATGTATATTGAGGGGTGCCTGGGTGGCTCAGTCGTTAAGGGTCTGCCTTCGGCTCAGGTCATGATCCCAGGGTCCTGGGATCGAGCCCTGCATTGGGCTCCCTGCTCAGAGGGAAGCCTGCTTCTCCCTCTCCCACTCCCCCTGCTTGTGTTTCCTCTCTCACTGTGTCTCTCTCTGTCAAATAAATAAATGAAATCTTAAAAAAAAAAAAGAAACGTATATTGAACAATAAAGTAACTTTCTAGGTGTTCAGATGTGCCACTGATTTGAGGAACCATCGATTTAGGCAAGGTCTTTATGTTTACTTTCATTTAAAGATGGAAACACCTATCTAGATAAAATAATTTATATAAAATTGCTCATTAGCAGGGCACCTGGGTGGCTCAGTTGGTTAAGTGTCTGCCTTTGGCTCAGGTCGTGATCTCGGAGTCCTGGGATCAAGCGCCACTTCGGGTTCCCCGCTCAGTGGGGAGTCTGCTTCTCCCTTTCCCCCTTCCCTACTCATGCTCTTTCTAGCTCTCTCTCTCTCTCAAATAAATAAATAAAATCTTTAAAATGTCTCATTAGCAAGCATTCATTGCAGTTATCGGAGGATTAGTTTTTTTCCCTCTCCCACCCCATTTACTACAACATAAGGCAATTTTAAAATAAAAACCCCAAACAACTGCATTTCTCTTAAGAAAGCTCTAGAAACCGGAGGCTATCTCTTTCCATTGTTAAGTTGTAATGGCAATGATTTCTCTTCATTTTCGGTGATGGTCTACACCTCAAATAATGACAAAGACCCAAGGCAGTGGTCCTTTTACACAGCTGCAGGTGCCAACTATAAATCAAAGTGCAGCCCCCAATCCTGGCAAGACTGGTTTAGGATAGATTCTTGTTCCATGTGTACAGACATGAACTCAGTGTGAGACGGTAAATATTAGTATAGAATCTATTACAACTTACATAGGTTGGTCAAGGTTTCCGCTCTTGGCTATCAACACAAGGTTCTTAGTGTAACATTGGATCAGCTTACCATCAGCAACATGACACACTAGCTAACTTGCCCTTGTGGGGACATTATCACTAGTTGTCATTCAAAGGGGAGAGCTGTGTTCAGCAACCCAATAAATCGAATTCAATTTAGCAACCCTATGAACCGAATTCTGAACCTAGCACGTAAGATTGGTTCAGAACTCACTCTTAGCATTCCAAAACGTGCCCTACTAATCATTAGATCTGTTTGTGGATATTTGTAATGTACTGATTATAAAAGAAGATCGACGCCTATTGGGGGCAACTGGTTTTCTTACCTATGGAGTGACTAGTCACTACATTCAAGGCTGTGGTGCTCTGACTTTCTTCTTTGGCATGGACTGTGCTTTCTTGAGTCGGCCCATCCTCTAAGTGAAAGTCTGTCACACTCTCTGTATTTATTGGCACCTATTAGAGAAGGAAATGAGGCAAAAGAGAAATAAAATCTAATGTTTTAAAATATATACTCAACCTTATAACAGAAAAGGATTTAAAGCGGCAAAAAAATATAAAATATATGATGACATCAATTTAAAGTGGAAACAAGAAAACAAACAAACAGAAATGACAAGAGTTTGGGCTGGAATGACACCAAATGTACTCTGGAAATAAATACCAAATATTTAGCATGACTAAATTGACTAATCTAACAAATTGTCTTCCTAGGGTCTTAATTCTTCAAAAAATACCAGGTCACTAGGCTTTAATTCTTTCTCTCCCTTGAACTTGAATGGCATTTTTTTTCCCTGTAATATTTATTTGGTACATATTATGTTGTACCATCTTTCAATGCCTTCCCTTCCCCAATTAAAGGAATAACTGGCTTTTATTGAGAGCTTACTGTGCAAGGCCCTTTAAAGACCTTCTCATTTACTCCATAAACAACACTGTAAAGAAAATCCTATTATTAGTCCTATAGTCTGAACGAGGCCTAGAGAGATTAGACAACATGCCCAAACTCACATAGCCAACAAGCAAGAAGACTTGGACGTGATCCCGTGACTCCAAAGTTCATGCCAATATAGCATTCAACAAATACGCCAGTGAGCCCAGGCAACAAAAGCAAAATAGGATGAGTGGGACCACATTAAACTTAAAAATTTTGTGCATCACAGGACACAATCAGCAGAGTAAAAAAGCAACCTATGGAATGGGAGATAATATTTGCCAATCATATATCTGATAAGGGTAAGAAGAACTCCTACAACTTGACAACAAAGAATCAAATAGCTTGATTCAAAAATGGGCAAAAAGGGGGCGCCTGGATGACTCAGTTGGTTAAGCGTCTGACTCTTGATTTCAGCTCAGGTCATGATCTCTGGGTCATGAGATCCAGGCCTGCATCAGGCTCCATGCTGAGAGTGGAGCCTGCTTAAGATTCTCTCTCTCCCTCTGCCCCTCCCCCTGCTTGTATGCATGCACCACCCCCCCCCCAAAATAAAACCAAAACCAAAAACCAAACAAACAAAAATGGGCAAAAGGACTTGCATAGACCTTTCCCCAAAGACGATATACAATGGTCAGTAAGCATATGAAAGATGCTCAGTATCCCTAGTCATCAGAGAAATACAAATTAAACCACAATGAGATTATCACCTCGTACCTGTTAGGATGGCTATTCTCAAAAGAACAGAAAATAACATTGGCAAGAAGGTAGAGAAACTGAAACCATTGTGCACTGTGGGATTGTAAAATGGTGCAACCACTATGGAAAACAAGATGGAGTTTCCTCAAAATAATTAAAAATAGAACTACCATATGACCCATCAATCCTAGTTCTGGGCATATACCCGATTGAAAGCAAGGTCTGGAAGCGGTATTTGCACAACCATTTTTATAGTAGCTCTATTCACAATAGCCCAGAGTTGGAAGCAACCCAAATGTCTACTGACCGATGAACAGATACACAAAATGTGGTACATACGATGGAATAATCAGCCTTAAAAAGGAAGGACATTGGGGCACCTGGGTGGCTCAGTCGTTAAGCGTCTGCCTTCGTTTGGCTCAGGTCATGATCCCAGGGTCCTGGGATCGAGCCCCGCATCGGGCTCCCTGCTCTGCGGGAAGCCTGCTTCTCCCTCTCCCCTCCCCCTGCTTGTGTTCCCTCTCTCACTGTGTCTCGCTCTGTCAAATAAATAAATAACATCTTAAAAAAAAAAAAAAGGAAGGACATTGTCACATGTGCTACAGCATGGATAAACCATAAGGATATTATGCTAAGTGAAATAAGACAGTCATAAAATATCCTTGCATATGATCGCATGCCTATGGAGCAAACTCCACTCTTCTGGAACACTCACCAGGGCTGTTAAGCCAGACTCATAAGGCTCTTCACTGGTGCCTGGGGTCATCACGTTATCTTCTGCACCTAGGGTCACCACGCTATCTTCTACACCTGGTGTTATGTCATCTTCTGGCCGGACTGTGCTGGCTAAAAAAGAAAGACTGGGTCAGGGCTTAAGGTAGAAATTGCGTGACCTAACTGACCGGCTACAATCAGATTATTTTCTTTACCATTTCATATAATACACACAATAGTGCATTCAGGTTAATAGAATATCATTTAAGGGTGCTGGGTGGCTCAGTTGGTTAAGCGTCTGCCTTCAGCTCAGGTCATGATCCCAGGGTCCTGGGATTGAGTCCTGCATGGGGCTCCCTGCTCAGCGGGGAGTCTGCTTCTCCCTCTGCCCCTCCCCAGCCCCCCCCCCGTGCTCGCTCTCTCACAAAAATAAATAAAATTAAAAAAAAAAAGAGTCTCATTTAGAGTCATTCTAAATTAGAGTCACCTGGAAAGATTTCTAACAATTCCAATTTGCAGGCTCTATCTTAAACATACCAAATCAGAATGTCCAAAAGCGGATCCCATCTCTTAAAAATCAAGCTTGCTTTCCATTTAATTTTGAGACCGATGTCTCCTTGAATGATGAGGGCTCTGAGGTTACTGTCTGTGGGGGAGAGTCAGTAATGTACATAACGGTGCTGAGATACCCAGCAGAAATCTTAGTGCACCGAGAGCTATGCTAACGAGGGACCTCAGTGCCCCTGGCCGGGGCTTTTCTGCGTTAACAGAATGAATGACCCTGTTGTACCCATGAGAAAGGTTTCCAGAGGAGCAGGGGATGGGTGGAGTGGGATAGCAAGTTGAATTCCACATGAAGGTGGAGTGCGGGGAGCGGGACAGATGGCAACAGTGGCCTTTTCTTGAACCTCTGTCGCGATGATCCAAATGAAGCACAACCAAGCAGGGGTATTAGCTCAGCAAATAACCCTTTTCACAAGTTAAAAATTTGAGTCATTGGTCATGGGCTCCCTCCCCATACTGAGTGGCTCTGGAAACTATGGCTAAACACAGTTGCAAACTAAGCAAGCATACACATCCCAGGAGCAAGAGGGAGGGGGTGCTTGGAGACTTCGTTGTGTAATTAAAGAGTAGATGTTTGTATCCAGGCAGTGCTCAAGTCAGCAATCCAGTCCTTGCCTTAAGATACCTTATTTCTCCCTATGCTTAGAAAGCCCAGCCAAAGGAACAGCTAATAAATATTTGATCATAACTTCTTTGCTGATGTATGGAGGGAGAAAGTCTCAAGAATAAATTCACTGGTTCTGTGAGCCTTCTCTTTGCATCTGGAGTCCTAATCCAGTGCTGCCGATCAATGGCTTTGGATGAGCTCCCTAAGCACATGCATTTATTTTTTTCATCTGGGGGGGGCGGCGGGGAATGGCTTTCACCAGTTAGCAATAACTGAATACCTCAGTGCATGCAAATAGTTTGCCTCCCCTCCTGGCGGCTCGCTGGGGTGTGGGTGGGCAGCGATGGGCTCCTATCAGGATTTATGACTGTGGTGTTAGGCAAATGTTGAATGTATTTATTAAGCTCAAGGGGGAAATATCCCTTTGTCAGGCAAGTAGTCCTTATTAAACACACACACACACACACACACACAAAACCTACATCCCATTTTCTTTTCTTTCCCTCCTGGTTTGAACAGTTAACAAATCATCAATTTTAGCAATCTTTTCTGGAGGCTGCTCAGCAAAACCATTTATTATATGGCATCCTCCAACTTTACAAAACAAAACACCCTTGCTTTTAAAAAGAAAAAATCAAGTGCTGAATGAAGTTGGTTCGAATTCTTTCATAGAAAGTTCAGCTCATTGAAAGCGTAACTTGATAAAAATTCCTTCTTGTACTTGGCCCACAGACCCAAGTACTAAAATCACCCTGAATAGACAAAGGGTGTTTTATGAATGACATTCATGATTAAGATGCATAGCTTTTGTCTCACTGCCCTGGTATTCTTTTCGCTCCATGGGAAAGTCGATCTCTAACAAGAGATCTTCAATTGTCCCTCTTATTATTTTGGTTGAAGGTTTTCCTGGGTGAAGAGTTCCTACCAGCCCAGCCACCTGAGTCTCCAGCCAGCAATTAGCGCCCTTTTCCCTTGACCGGTGAAATTCAAATCCTGTATGGATGCCTCCATCTTCCGATTCTTTTTTCCTCCGAAGACACGTGTGTGCACAGGCAAAAGCACACAGCTGTTTTTATAAGCACAGCGATGAACCTGCAATAACAGTGTCCTTGTGCCCCAAGTACCGTCATGCTCACGGGAACACCTTTTCCTGTCTCACCCAGCCTCACCCAGCGGTGGGGTGTGGCGGGGCCGGGCGGGGGGTGGGGGGTGGTCAGAACCAATGGAAGTTTCCAAATACGGTAGCAACCCATCCATCTGCTTTGGAATTTGTGTTGTAGGTGTTATTCTTTCAAGAGTAGGCCAAACTTTATATTAACCATGAGAAGATGTGATAAATCAATTTTACCTTCAGGTTCTCAAGTTTAAGAACAAGCAAGAACTGAAGGGATGTTTATCGGTTTGAAAGTGCTAATTAGGAACCACTTTCCTCTTCGCATTGAAGACTGATTTCTCTAAAGAAATTATTCCAGTTTACGTATTTTTATGGGATCCCTTTCTTTTTTTTTTTTTTTAAGATTTTATTTATTTATTCATGAGAGACAGAGAGAGAGGCAGAGGGAGAAGCAAGCTCCCAAGGAGCAGAGAGCCTGATGCGGGACTCGATCCCAGGACCCTGGGATCATGACCTGAGCCGAAGGCAGACGCTTAACCATCTGAGCCACCCAGGCGCCCTATGGGATCCCTTTCTTTTAAAATATTTTAGAATTTAGAACTGTTACTGTAATAGTAATAGTCCCAAGATCTTGATAAAAGTGTATTAAATAAGTGTTTGCAATCTTCTGGTTTTATTTACATTCCTGATAAATGGTGATGAGTTGTTCCATTTATTTTTTGCCCATTAAAAATGTCTTCTTCTTCTGTGACCATTTTTCTCTTATGGTATTCATCTTTTTTATTGTTTTGTATGTGTTCTTTATACCTTAGGAATACATTCTTCGTAAGAGCTGCCGCCAACACTTTTTTTTTTTTTTTGATGAGCTGGCATTTGCATCTTTTTTTTTTTAAGATTTTTAAAAATTTATTTATTTGAGACAGAGAGAATGAGAGAGAGAGAGAGCACATGAGAGGGGGGAGGGTCAGAGGCAGAAGCAGACTCCCTGCCGAGCAGGGAGCCCGACGCGGGACTCGATCCCGGGACTCCAGGATCATGACCTGAGCCGAAGGCAGTCGCTTAACCAACTGAGCCACCCAGGCGCCCTGCATCTTTCTTTTGGAAGTCCTGAGCTCATTTGCTAATCAAACATTAAGCTTGTTTTTCCCTTTGATATCATACCTACAAACCCTTCCTCAAGCTTATGTGAATATTCACCTAGATTGTCCTTATGGTTTTGTTCCCAACTGACTATTTCTATTTGTCTTGTGTTTCTTCTGAAGTGTGATGCAAAATGGGGATATAATTTGATTTCCCCCCAAAAGATTGACCAGTTGGTCCCAATAAACCCTCTTCCCCCCACTGCTTCAAAACTAGCTCTCGGGCGCCTGGGTGGCTCAGATGGTTAAGCGTCTGCCTTCGGCTCAGGTCATGATCCCAGGGTCCTGGGATCGAGTCCCGCACCGGGCTCTCTGCTCAGCGGGGAGCCTGCCTCTCTCTCTCTCTCTCTGTCTCTTATGAATAAATAAATAAAATCTAAAAATAAAATAAAATAAAATAAAATATGATACATGTAGGGTGCCCGGGTGGCTCAGATGGTTAAGCGTCTGCCTTCGGCTCAGGTCATGATCCCAGGGTCCTGGGATCGAGTCCCACACCGGGCTCTCTGCTCAGCGGGGAGCCTGCCTCTCTCTCTCTCTCTGTCTCTTATGAATAAATAAATAAAATCTAAAAATAAAATAAAATAAAATAAAATATGATAAATAAAATATGATACATGTAGGGTGCCCGGGTGGCTCCCTGCTCCTTGGGAGCCTGCTTCTCCCTCTGCCTCTCTCTCTCTGTCTCTCATGAATAAATAAATAAAATCTTTAAAAAAAAAAAACTAGCTCTCATTGAGACAAATGTCTTCTTTCAAATACCATGTCGCAGTCATGGGAGTAAACTTTCAGCACAAGGCCCAGGTCAGATGGCTTGGCACTGTCTTCTGCCCTCCCTTCCATTCCAGAACCCACTCCTAAGTCTGTGCTCTCCTCACCACCCCCTCCGCCTTCCTCTTCAAGTCCACTATCCACTGCTGAGTGAATTCAGTACTACGGGTGGAGGGGTGTAGAGAGTGAGGAGGAAGAGTAGGCTACTTGAACAGAAGTGCACTGAGGTCCTTCCAAGTTGTAGCTTCTACTTAACGTGGGAGGCCCAGCTTTATAACAACACCCACCCACCACCACCACCACCACATAGGGTTTATTTGTTTATTACCTTTTGACTGACTTCATTCCAAAATGGCCCCATGGGTGGGTTACACTGGCATCACTGTCCCCTTTATCAGATTAGGAAAGTGAGGCCGACAAAGATCTCTCCTTGACCAAACTCTAATTGGGCTTCTCTGTCCATCCTTGCAAGGGTCTAGTTTCAGCAAGAACCCTGCTAAGTCCGTTGAGAGAGAATGCTCCCGCCTGACCAAGTTCCCCATCCCCCACCTTTGATGTCCAAGTGGTAGGCCTGCCTTTAGCAAGAATCCTGTTGAGCCAGTTTAGCAAGAACCACCCCCTACCCTTGATGTGTTCTCTCCATACTTTTCCATTCCCAACCCCCCATACTCTGCTCCTTGGTTATAAACCCCCAGCTATCTTTGCTGTATTTAGAATTGAACCCCTATCTCTCTCCCCTATTGCAGTAGTCTCGAATAAATTCTTCCAACTGTCTTAACAAGTGTCAGAATAATTGTCTAACATTGGAAATTAAATGATTTGCCTAGTTCACCTGGTCGGTGGACGGACACAAAGCCAAGTGTTTTAATAGCTCATCCGTGTACTCAGCAACACAACAAAAGACATCTTTGTGCTACCATGGGCCAGAAAGCCCCCTGGCCCCTCCTTGGGTTCTGACATCCTTCCTCTTCATCCACACGCCCCCATCCTTTCATAAATTATAATCCTGGTTGTCAGAAGCAACCACTTCCTCTTGCATCATATATCCTTTTATGAAATCCCATCTGATTAGAATCTTCCATTATTTAGGAACCAGAATGTCAGTTTCCTCAAATGAGTCCCTTCTAGGACTAAGCTTTCTGAAGTGGTAGATTATAGGAGGCAGGTGTGACCTGCTTTACAACAGTGTAAGAGCTCTACTTGCTCTGAAAATTAAGGCAGAAGCAATGGTCAAGACTGGAACCTTCCCAAGGCCCACCTCTATATCCCCAAATATTCCCTGTTCACCTACTAAGTGCTGGGCTCCATTCTGGGTACTAGAGATGGAAGATTGAACAAAGTGAGATCTCTCATGATTTTGGGTACTGTTGTGGGGGCGGGGAGGGGACTCACAACAAGCAAACAAGGAAAATCTCAAGATAGCACTCTTTCACCCCCTTAGATCTGTCCTCAAAGGGCACTTTCTTGGGGAGGCCTTCCCCCACCCTCCCCACACCCTCACACACATGCTCAACCACTCATCAAGCTGGATCTTCACTACCTGGCTGTCCCACGAGAACATAAACTCAGTAAAGGCTGTCCACCTCAATGCCCCCCCCGGCCTAGAATACCGGGCACATAAGAGACACTCAGTAAGTATCTGTTGAATGAGCAAGTGAACTCCAGATGGGAAGAGATGGTCTAACCTGGAAGCCCAGAATGAGTTTGGGGCAGTGCACACTCAAGAAACAGAGAGTGGTCAGTGGGGCTGGATGGAAGAAACGAATAGAGGAGGCGTGGAGGGCCAGTCTGGTGGGGTTCTCCTTTCAACCGGACTGCAAAGGGAAGGCAGGAGATGACATCACCTGAGTCGGAGTGCCATGTGAATGGGGTGTGTGTATCGGGGATGGTGCAGGGATCCGAAGGAAGCAGGGAGACCCCTCGGGCTATCCCGCTGTCCTGGCAGGAATGGCTGATGCTTGCACCAGGACAGTGAGGTGGCAAGGGAAAAAGCCCAGACAGGTAATGGCCGGGACGTGTCTAGAGTCCTCACCCACCAACAGTCAGAAATCAATACCAAACCTTGGAGCCAAGAATTCATTTTCCCACCTGTTACAGCTCCGTGGAGAAACAACATTCAGAGTGAATGGATGTACTGAGTATATGACCCTGAGTCCTTTACTGGACTTCCCCCTTGTTTTATCAAGAGAGTCACAAAAGTCCTCTCCCTAAGTTTAAGAGCCTCTGCTGTTTCCATGTCCACGCGAGGGAGAAGCTCCCTGCAGTCCTCTTTCTGCTGACTTAAAGCCTCAAAAATCAGACAGCCGGAGAAGCAGTTTCCATAGCGTTTTATCTTAAAAGAGGAACGTTGATTTTTTTTTATGTTTTACTTTTAGATATTCATTTCTAAATTAACTGTAGTTTTTCAGGTAATACACTTTTAACTATACTTTTATTTTTTTAGCTATACTTTAACATTCTTTAAAATTTAAAATCAATTAACATATAGTGTATTATTAGTTTCAGGGGTAGAGTTTAGTGGTTCATCAGTTGCATGTAACACCCCATGCTCCTGACATCGCGTGCCCTCCTTACTGCCCATCCCCCAGTTACCCCCTCCCCTCCAGCAACCCTCAGTTTGTTTCCTATAGAGTTAAGAGTCTCTTAGGGTTTGCCTCCCTCTCTGCTTTCATCTTATGAAAGTTGATTTTAAAAATAAAGAAGTCACAAGCTGAGCTATCCTCGGGGTTTTCAAAGAAAACCTGCAGCGTCAGCCAACAGATTGAGGCAATCTTTCGTGTTGCCTGAGGTTTCCTAGCATCTTGAGCTGCCCCAGCATCTCACTGCACAAATAAGCTTTGAAGATGAATGACTACGTGGCTGTGGAATGGGTTTTGTGGCCGTTGAGAAAGAGAATGCTCTTTTTTTTTCTTACGACATCCTAGGAAGTTCTGGTTTTCCCCGTAGGAGTAACTGTCGGATAATTAATAAATAATGAATCCTAGCATTTCCACCCCCCCTCGCTTCCCAATTACATTTGGGATGAAGCAATGTTTTTGGAGAGAGGTCAAAACATCTATTTGGAAAACATAAGCAAAAATACCTGTTTTTATTCCTTTGCCCAAACACAGGCTTGTGCCTATCACCCCATGTCTCAATACTGCGCTCAGAAGCCTGAAAATAAACACACCTAGAGCTATGGAAAGGTGCCAACCTCCAACATTACCTAGCGCCCTGCAGACCACCCATGTTGATACTCAGATCTTCGTAGGGTCCTTCATCTCAATTCAAATGGCCCAAATTTAGCTGTTTGATACGCTCCCTTAGTTACCACCAAGTAGCTTCTGCAACCAGAAGAAAGGTGTTAGGACTTTGCTTTTATTTACCACCTCTTTCGAATCAATCCTCTCGTCCTATAGGCTGGCCCATCCTCTGACCTTGTGAAGGAGCCTTTCCTTGGAATATTGAAAATCACTTGCTGACCCAGAGCTGTATGCTGGCCTTCAACTCCTGGCAGATGCTGGGCTGGGGTCAGTATAATCACTGATGTGGCCAGTGGGTTCCTCTCAATTCCCACCCTTTCTGTGGCTCCTGGTAAATTGCTTACCGGATCAAAAGTGTGGCCATGGAAAATTGAGGCGGCTCCTTGAAGGCTTGGCCCAACCACTCAGTATCCCACAGTATCCATAATTTTCCTCCAGGATGCACAGTGCTACCCCCCCACACCCCCAAAGCCCACACTGCCCCATATTCCCAGTGTTTGGCACCACGGTAAGTATTCAGCAGATCGTTTTTTTGAACAACTGACTAAAAGAACACACCGACGCCCAAGTAGGACATTTCTTTTGAATTAACCCTTATGTTACGATATTCTTGCTACTGTCTACTGGGCTTCACTCAAGAGTTGTTAAATAGCCTCCCCTGAACATGGCTGAGAATAGGACAATCCACCTCTGAGGATGAGCTCTGTGGCTTTGCTGTCCAATGTGTTGTGAGCAGAAGCCTATCCACTCGCTGTGTCCCATCCTGGCAGCCCCTGCAGGCCCAACCAATACCGAGCTGTGATCACCCACTGTCAGCACCAGGGACATGTGCCTCTCTCGTGAAATTCAAGAGAGACGTGTCAAGGCTGAGATCAGACAAGCGTCACCAGTTCCTCTGGAGAAATCAGAAGAATCTTAATGCTACACATTAAGATGTGGAGCAGTGTTCCCTGACTTCAGAGAGGGGACATTATGCACAATGTCCCAAAGAGGTAGCATTCTGAAGGTCTCTGCAGCTGAACACGAGCAGTCAAGAAAGGAGAGGGGCCCGTGTGGCTGGGGACTCAGCTTTCATGTCCCTAGCAAGACCTCCCAGCAAGTCACTGGCAGGTGGAGGGACCAGGACATGCAGTCCTTTAAACATGACACCAGACTTCCCAGCCACCTGCATTCTTTCTTCCCTGATGGGGGAGAAGCAGCAGAGGCCCACTGTGTGCCCTTCACAAATCTTCAAGGTTATTCTCCATGACCATCCAAAAAGTAGGTATTTTATTTTATTTTAAAGTCCAGTATAATTAATATACAGTGTCATATTAGCTTTAGGTATACAATATAGTGATTCATAATTCTACACGTTGGTCACATTAGTGCTTATTACAATAGGGACACCCTTAATCCCCTTCACCTATTTCCCCCATCCCCCCCACACCCACCTTCCCTCTGGCAACCGCCAGTTTGTTCTCTATAGTTAGGAGTCTGTTTTTTGGTTTGTCTCTTTTTTCCTTAGTTTTGTTTCTTAAATTCCACATAGGAGTGAAATCATATAGTATTTGTCTTTCTCTGACTTATTTTACTTAGCATTATACTCTCTAGCTCCATGTGGTTGCAAAGGGCAAGGTTTCGTTCTTTTTATGGCTGAGTAATATTCCGTTGTCCATATCTACCACATCTTCTCTATCCATTCATCTATGGATGGACACTTGGGTTGCATCCGTATCTTGGCTATTGTAAATAATGCTGCAGTAAACAGCATATATCTTTTCAAATCAGCGTTTTCATTTTCTTTGGATAAACACCCAGTTGTGGAATTCCTGGATCATATGGTAGTTCTTTTTTTTTTTTTTTTGAGCGAGAGAGAATGCAAGCAGGGAGGGGGAGGGGCATAGAGAGAGGGAGAGAGAGAATCCCAAGCAGCTTCCATGCCTAACATAGAGCCCCACTTGGGGCTTGATCTCAGGACTCTGAGATCAGCTTCCATGTCCTTAGCAAAACCTCCCAGCAAGTCACCGGCAGGTGACCTGAGCAGAAATCAAGAGTCAGACGCTTAACCAACTGAGCTACCTAGCTGCCCCTGTAGTTCTACTTCTAATTTTTTGAGGAACCTCCGCACTGTTTTCCACAGTGGCTGCACCAGTTTGCTTTTCTAAGGAGGTAGGTATTATAATAATGGCTGCTACTTTGAATTTATTGGAGAATGTCCAAAACATGGTGCCAGGTACCCTCTCCTGATCTTTACAAACGCCTTACAAACTAATGTCATTCTCATTTTGAAGCTGGGGATGGTGAGGCTGAGTGTAAACCGCCCATGTAGCTAGCAAGTGGTGACGCAGGAATTACACATCGGGTCTGTTAGATGCCAAACCCCGCTCGAACCACCGTGTCACACGGGCTTCATATATACTGGTCATTTCTCTGCAGCTCCCCTCATGTTCCCTCGACTCCATGTGGCAAGGGCTGGGGTGTCACCAAAGCTGCTCTGTGGGCTTCCAGATGCCAAGGGCACCTGCAGTTTCATCCTTCCAACTTCACTGTCCATCTAAACCCTACCTACTCATCTACCTGGCCCAAGTGAGATGCTTCTTCCCCCAGAGCCTTCCCAGGGTGCCAAGAGAAAGTAATTCCTCTAAACTAGAACAAGGCTTGATAACACCAACACTGACTACTTTTTCTCTGCTAGCATCTAGAAGCTTCCTGGGAGTAGCATCCCATTCCACTGTAAGTTTATGGCCCAGCCGCTGGCATGGCCTCTGAAAGCTGAATGAATGAGTACATGAATATTCACACTTTTCAGCCTTCACAGATCAACTTACCTGCTCACCCCCAAACACGACTGGGGCTCGGAACTTCTCAAATGTTAAAACTAGAGGCTGTTGATTACAACTTCAACCGAGATTACTCAACCTGGGGAGAGGTTTTCTCTGTTGACCAAGAGCAGAATGTTCTCAGTAAAAGAGGAAATGAGTTCAGCTTTGGAAACTGGAATCAACACCTCTGTTATAACTTCTCTGGAACAGGCTGGGTCCAGTGGCCCGTTGGAAAGGCCACTTCATAGATAGGACTGCTTAGTACCTGAAAAATCAAATGACTAAAACCTGTTTTAGAAGTCCTGCCCCAGAACTGAGCATCTCAACAGGGTGGCAGAGTGGGAAAACACTCACCATCTGCTCGGAAACTGAGCTTCTGATTCACTCAGGGCTGTCAGCTGAGCAGGCCCTGATTTTGCAAGAGTGAAAAGAGAAGCCCCTTTGGCTCTGACCTCACCATCCACCCATGTAGCTCACAGACAGCCCAGCTGTGCACCAAGGAGGATGAGGCCTTAGAGGAATGTGCAGAATGTGGCTGTGTTTCCATTAGCTGCCCTTGGCCTTGATCCTGAGCCTGGTTGGGGAGTTTGAAGTGTGCTTTGGTAGATTTTTAAAAAGAATTGTTCTTAGCTAGGGGGAATCTCTTCTGACCCTTCTTGCCATCTTTCTCCCCTTGTTCCGATGAATGGGGAGGAGTTCAGGCAGCAAACTGTGTCTCTAGGGTGTACCTCTGATGTCATTTTGATTATCTTTCCAGGTACCCATCAAATACATCCAATTGGATGTCCTATTATTACCTCCAAGTCCCTGTGTCTAAAACAGAGTGCACAAACTTGAACTCCTCCTTATAACATTGGTTCCAAACCTATCATCCCTCCAACCTGATTTTTAAAATTCTGTCACCTGCCTCTTTGTCATTTCTGCCCAGAGACTTGGATCACTGTGTTTCCTCCCTCTTCCTCCTGACACATGTTTACAAGGTACCAATCATGTGTTCTTTTAAGTGCTGAGTAAGACATGGGTCCTGCTCTCTAACGGGCAAGAGAATGTATACAAATAACTAAAATACAGTGATAAGAACAGTCAAAGTAATCTTGAAAAAGAACAAAGTAGGAGGACTTAAACTTCCCAACTTCAAAACTTACTACAAAACTACAGTAATCAAGACTATGTGGCATTGGCATAGGGATAGATGTATAGAAAAATGGAATAGAATTGAGGTCCAGAAATAAGCCCATCCATTTATTGGCAAGTGATTTTTGACAAAGGTGCCAAGATAACTTGATGGGAAAGAATTACCTTTTCAACTAATGATTCTGGGACATCCAGAGAGCCCCATGCAACAGAATGGAATGGGTCCTCTACTTCCTATCACATATAAGAAATAACCCCAAATGAGTCAAAGACCTAAATGTAAGATCTAAAACTACAGAACTGTTTGGGGCTCCTGGGTAGCTCAGTTGGTTAAGTGTCTGCCTTCAGCTCGGGTCATGATCCCAGGGTCCTGGGATCGAGCCCTGTGTCAGGCTCCCTGCTCAGGAGGAAGCCTGCTTCTCCCTCTTCCTCTGCCACTCCCCCTGCTTGTGCTCTCTCTCTCTCTGTCAAATAAATAAATAAAATCTTTAAAAAAAATAATAAAACTACGCAACTGTTGGAAGTAAACACAAGAGTAAACCTTTGTGACCTTGGCTGAGGCAATGGGTTCTTAGATATGACACCAACAATACAGGCAATAAAAGAAAAAAATAGATATATGGGACTTCAAAAATTTTTAAATTTGTGCTTCAGTGGACACCATCAAGAAATTGAATGGGAAGGATATTTGCAATTCCTATGTCTAACAAAGGTTTGGTATCCAGAATATATAAAGAATTCAACAACAAAAAGACAAAACAATTTTAAAATGGGAAAATGATTTGAATAGACATTGCTCCAAAGAAGATATGGGGGAACCTGGCTGGCTCCATTGGTGGAGTGTGTGACTCTTGATCTCGGGGTTGTGAGTTCAAGCCCCACATTGGGTGTAGAGAGTACTTAAAAATAAAATATTTAAAAAAAAAAGAAGATATGTAAATGGCCAAAAAGTACATGAAAAGATGCTGAGCATCATTAGTCATTAGGGAAATACTAGTCAAAAATCACAATGAGATACTACTTCATACCCATTAGGATTGTTACCATCAAAAAATGAAATGAAACAAAACAACACAAAAATAACAAGTATTGGCAAGGATGTGGAGAAATTGGAACCCTTCTCCATCGTTGGTAGGAATGTAAAATGATGCAGCAGTTTGGCAGTTCCTCAAAAAGTTAAACATAGAGTTACCATATGACCGGGCAATTATACTCCTAGGTATATACCTGAGAGAAATGAAGACATACATCCACGTAAAGATTTGTTCATAGCCACACGAATGTTCATAGCCACATTATTCATATAGCCCCAGAGCAGAAGCAAGCCAAATGTCCATCAATTGGTGGTGAATGGATAAATAACGGAGTATTATTCGGCCATTAAAAATTAATAAAATTCTGACACACACACTACCACAGGAATGAACCTTGAAATCATGCTGGGTGAAAGAACCCAGGCACAGAAGGCCACATATTGTCTGATTCCATTTATATGAAATACCTAGAACAGGCAAATCTATAGAGACAAAAAGCAGATCGGTGGTCGCCAGGAAACGGGGGGGAGAGTGAAAATGGCAGCAACTTCTAGTGGTTTAACTATTCAATTTATTTCTTCATTTAAGATTTTATTTTTAAGTCATTCTTACACCCAACGTGGGGCTCAAACTCACAACCCCGAGATCAAGAGTCATGTGTTCTTCTGAGTGAGCCAGCCAGGTGTCCCTGACTGTTCAATTTCAAAGGATTAATTTTATGATCTGCGAATTAACTATCAAAAAATTTTTTAATAATGTTATGTTGTAAGAGGCAAAGAGTAAGAACTTAGGAAATAAGGGAAGAATAAGAAATCAGGAAATTCTGAGCTGTAAGTCATGCTGGCTCCTATTCCCCAAATCTGATCTCATCCTCCATTCTGTGGTCACCACACTTAGTCCCTCATCTCATGACCCCCACCCCAGTGGTCCCATAAACTAGATTCAATCCCATATGGTTCTTTTTCCCTGACAACTGCTATTCATGGTTCACCTTACTCTCATTTACTATTATTGCCTATTGCCTGCAGAAAAAGGTTCAGCTCTCCCACTTAGTAGGGGCTCATCCTTTCCCCGATTTACCCCCACTCCAACACCAGCGAGCCTTCATGAATCTTCCCATACAAACTCCAGATTGTTCTAACTTCCGTGCATTTGCTCAAGCAATCTCTCCTGCCTGGATTGCCTTTCCCTGCCACCTTGTCCAACCAATCCTACCATTTTTCACAACCAAGATCAAGCCCCATCTGCCCCGCTAAGCTTTTTTTTCCAGCTATCAGTGGCCGAAGAATCTCATCTCCAAACTCTGAGCGGCTGATAACGGTGTTTGCTGCTCAGGACATGCCATTTTATGTTGTCTCGTATGTTCTTTTTACATGTACACCACACACACCTGTCTTCCCTCTCTCTGTGAGCTGTGATCCCACTTTATGCTTCTTCTCTAACTCTTAAAGTTCTTAATAACATGTATGCCCTGTAAGTGCTTAAGAGGGCAGGACCATGTCCTAGTTCCAACCTCATTCTTCAATCTGAAATACGCATCTAACAAACAAGTGGTGGTACTGCTATAAGAGGTACTTGAAGAAATCAATAGGCTGACTTTTCTGGGTGTCCTTGGAAGCCTTGACCCCACGCAGAGATGGCTGTCGTGATGAGTGGTTAGGAGCGTGGGCTCTGGGGTTGAGCTGCCTGGATTCAAGAGTCTCACCATTGCTATTTACTACCTGCGTCTGCGTGTTAAGTTACTGAACCTCTCTGAGCCTCTTCACGATCTGTAAAATACAAATAGTTCCTACCTTGTAGGTCTGTTGCACAGATTAAATGAACTAGGGCTTGTAAAGTGCTTGAAATGTGCTAAGCACCCAGTAGGTGTTATTACATAGTTACTACTATTAACACCACCCATGCAGAATCTAGTTCCCTTAGCTTCATAGATTTAGAAATTTAATCTTATTATGGGGTGATCCAACTCAGATGACGCTGTTTCACATTAGCCAGACTTACAAGAGGCCAGGAAACCAAATAGTTTATTTACATCTGGAGACAGTTTTCCAGTGCTGTACACATTTGCTATGCACCCTTCTCAAGAGTGAAATACCTGGTGTACATACAAAGGCAAAGGGTGGGGCTCTTGGGTGGAATACATTTCCAGAATGATGGAACAGGAGTCCCTGATTCATCATAGAACAGTCACTGTAACTGAGATCAGAACACCCAAGGCCACCCTATAGGACATCTTGCATACTTACTAGCTGTAAGCTGGGATAACGTGTGCCTTGCCTGACTCACCAAACAGTCATTCAGAATGTACTTGCTAAATAAATGACTTCCTTGGGCAGGGCAGGTTTACCGTCATCAAATCCTCATCCCTTTTCTCTCCCTTTCTAGATTCTAGGCAAACTGACACCTTTCTTCCTCAGGCAGGATACTATTCATGCCATAACAGCTTTTTATGTCAGTTGTGTTTTATTCTTTTGGATGGAGACATTGTAATGAACTGCAGGAAATACTGCATGCTCATCAATAATGTGTTTACTTATCTTCTAGCGCCCCTTCCCTGCTTCTCATCTGTATTCTTTGTAACTGACATCCCCCTGCATGCTGCAAACATTAACAATGTCAATTATGACCCCATGTGAGCAGAGCTACTTCTCCACTATCTAGGGCACTGGTAGTTCTATCCCCCTGGATAGAGGTGGAGGAGGGCCCGTCTTCCTCTGGAAAGGTGATTATCCTTTGATAGGTTTGTTGATTTTTGTTTTGTTTTGTTTTGTTCTCCCTGCATGCAATTGAGCATTGCCCTAAACAATTTCAGTTTGCAGCTCCTCAGACAACTAATGAGGTGGTCAGGTCTGTATGTTTCCCTCTAGACTTAGTGAGATTCCTCTCAAAGGACAAACCCACCTCCTCTGAGCAGTTCCACAGGCAAAGGCACCCGGCTAGACAAAAAGAAGGGAGAGCCCGCTCACCCCTATCTTTGAAGCTCAAGGGAATGCTTGCCTTGGCCTGGTGGGCTCTGGCGTGCAGCAGGGACAGAAGCAGCCGCCTTGTTTTCCCCACCTGGATGAAGTTGGCAGAACTCCCGTTGTTCCCTAACCCTAACCCGACTCCATCTCATAGCCCTCAAAGAAAATGCCTGATCTCTTTCCTTTCCCCCCGCTGAGCAAAAAAGTTTGAAGAAATCGACAAGGAAAGGATTCAAAATTTCAATCCAGAGCTGCTTTATCTCTTGCCCACCCCTCTGGGAATCCTAAGACTTATCTCTGTAACTGCTGACTTGGCTAGTGCTTGGAAGTGCTCCCCACCCCGTCCCCCCCAAACATTTGATTCTCTTCCAACAAATCGCTCCTGCTGGATATTTCCTTGAGGGGTTTCAGGGGGGCAGGAATGGCATGGCTTCCTTGGAGAGCCTTGCAGGATCTTACTGAGATTGCTCCCATGAGTTCCACCAGGGTACTGCTAGGTATCTGAGTCTTCTGTCTCTCTACGTCCTCTCCTGAACCGTTTCCACAAGTTGTAACCTGGCATGCCTGTTCTTAGAGCCAGAAATATGACAAATATTCAGATAAGGCAATGGAATTTAAAGCACAGGTCTGTTGCTCCGCTGGCGAAGACTCTGGGGAATGCTTTGTAAATTAGGCGTGCCTCTCTCCAAAGTGCACACTGCTCAAATCCTGCACCTGGCTCTGTACCAAGCATTCAGGAGGTGCTGGATTACCATTTGGGGAATGGATTAATGAATCCTATTTTAATGTACTGTGACATCTTCATTCTTACAGGAATATTATGGCAGGTATGTAACATAAAGGACTTTTTATACCTTTAAAATATACTTTTTAAAGAATTTATTCATTTATTTGAGGGAGAGAGAGACAGAGATAGAGAGAGCACAAGTGGGGAGGAGAGGGAGAGCAGCCTCCTTGCCAAGCAGGGAGCCTGACGCGGGGCTCAATCCCAGGACCCTGAGACCACAACCCGAGCTGAAGATAGACGCTCAACTGATTGAGCCACCCAGGCACCCCAATTTTTTTGTGTTCATGTGTAAGGAGCCTAAAGTGACATTGACTTTTAATTTCAAGTGCAACCTTTAGTTTTTACGCGGCTTTGTAATGTACTAAAAAGAGCTTGGGGTTTGGAATTAGTTAGGCCCAGTTTTGGAATCCCAGTTCTGGCATATTCTGAAGATAATGATGTATAATTTAAGGAGCTGTAATGATTAAATGAGGGAACTGTGACTTCCTAGCACATGGTGGGGATGGAAATGGGAGCGAGGGGTGTCCTCCCTACTTGGCCAGACCACTCGCCGTCATGCCAAGGTTTGGGGTCTTTATAATTCTCTGGTCTAGAGTGATTCATGGACCACGCATGTCAGAGGCCAGAGAAAGAGAAGGGGCTGCCTCCCTCTGCTCAGCCAGCGTTCTGCCTTATTCACCATGTCCCGACTTCGCCTTCTCACGCTTGGATACTTCTTCAAAATGTGCTTTTTCTCCGTTAAATGCTATTTTGGATCTCATACACCAGTGTAATGGATAGACCTCCCTCACAAAGACTCTTAACGGACCTGGTGTTTATCAAATGCTCGGTGCAACAAAAACTCTTAGCAACTCCTGAGAACCTCAGGGCCTCGGAAACTGACTGCCAAGAGTTTCGGGGAAATCACAGGGAAATTTGTTCACCGCATGATTAATCCTGGGTGGACCGGTCCCGGAAAATCACATGCGGGTTTGCGGCAAGCAGCAGCATGCAGAATTTTACAAAACAAACCAACTAACGGAGAGGCCCCTAAGTCCGCGTTTTGGATGGAAGTTCAGAGCGAGGGCGGGGCCTGACAATTGAGGAAAATGCCAGATGTGTGGACAACAGAGCGCCTTTGAATCCACTCAGTGCCAAAGAGACGACACATGGGACCAGATTACAAAACTGAACCAGATTATACATTAGATGAGGGAAAGCCAGTGGGGAGCAGAATCCTGTGAGAAGGATAATAAAATTCATCACCATAATTACCCCCAGCCTCAGAGGCCACAATAGCTCAGCTCAATGAAGTTATTCATCCATATTCCCTGCGCTTCAGTCATTATCCTCAGACAAAACCCTTCCTGGGCCTCAGCTGCTTGCCGGCAGCCCAGCAACTCAGCATCCACACGCAGCCAGCCCCCCACACAGCCTGGGGAGGTGGAGTGGGGAAGGGGGGCTGGTTCTCTCTTTAGCAGGGCAGTTTCTAGTACCAACTAATGGCTGGTGATTTTTTTTTTTTTCAGACCAGATTTATAGATGCTTAAGTCAGTTTCACCCCTCCCGCCAACCACTCGGTTTAGGGTACCTCTGACTTTCAAAAACTTTGGCTTAAAGATAATTACAGCCAACCCTTTCCGAGGAGGAAACAGAGGATGCTGCCCAGCTGCTTCTGCCTTTCCTTAGCTGAACTGGGATGTGGCTCCGTTTGGGGGTCTCCCACATCTTGCCCTGGGCAGCACAGAATGGTGTCATCTGCATACTGTCTCGCCAAAAGGGAAACGTAAGTGAAGTGCAGAGCTGTGTGGATTCCAGTGGAAAGAGAAGTTCCAAAGATAGGACTGCCACGAATAGCCCATGTCCCCGTAAAGATAGTTGCTCAAGTCCCTCTGAAGCCCACAGCCGGGCAGAGACTCGTACACCCTGTATAATTTCCCCAGGGCTGGATATTATTGTCTGCATGTGGAATTACAGATGCCTGGGTCAGGTCTACCCCTCCCGCAAATCACTCCCTCCAAGGAGGATTTTTCTGGTACTCGACCCACCTCTATCCTCAATTTGGAAAATGCAGGAGTTTCCCTTTCAGCAACCTCCAACTCCAAAGATCACTAGGGCGCTTACAGTTCCTGCGATCCATATTTAGTGAGCAAGTACTATGCGCCGGATTTTTGGGGGGCCCTGGGGATCAAGGCTAAGACAGAGCTCTGTTCTTGGGAGCTTATATTCTATTGGGGAAACAAATAAAATAAAAGCCCAAGAAAAATCAAATGCTGACAGATGTACATGGATGCTATCTACATGGCACAACAGACAGCAGAAGGAAGCAGGATGGGAAAGGGGGGTAGGGGGCAGGAGGGGGAAAGGGGCAGGGAGGGCTCCAGGGAGGATAACGGAGGCCTCTTCCAGACCATCCCATTGATAGGGCCCTGAGGGTGTCGCTGCTGCATAGGGGAGTCCTCCCCACCCCAGCACTGCTGAATGCCCCCCCCCCCATATATGGGGCCAACTTCTTCTGAGGCCATCTGCATTCCTCCAATACACAGCCCCATAGGAAAGCCCAGTCCAGCCAGTGGAAGGCTCCTTGCTTCTATCCTTCTACCCTCTCTCTCATGAGTTGAGCAGAGGGTTGCAGGAGGTGGGCTGCCCCAGAGGGAGGCCCCCTCTGCTCCCCACCTTTGCTGCCTGTGGATCCGATGGAGGGGGGGCTCCTCCCACCCTGCTCAGCCATTGCTTTGGGACGCGTCACTAGCTAAGCCACTGTCTCCCCTTCTCCGGGTCCTCCGGACTCGTGGGCTCGCACACACGCCCAGCTCCCCTCGGCTTTCCTGGGCAACTTCAAATACCAGGCCCAGGCATTCCAGCAAGTCTGAGCTCGCTAGTCCCCACCAGCAGTGGTGGCAGGCGGCCATTCTGCTGGGTCTTACCTCCTGCCGGGTCCCAGAGCCACGCGCTTCCCAAAACCAAGAGCAGAACTGGCACCTTCCACATCTTCTCGGTTGACTTGTTTTCTTTGGGGCCGAGCAACTGGTTTCTGTGCTGGGGGAAGATGAAAAAGCTCTGCAGCCAGAGGCCCTTGCCCAGTGGAGCCAGAGAACAGGGGCTGGAATTCAGGGAGCAAAAAAGCCCCAGCGTAGGAGAGATCCCCAAGCTTCCTTCTCCCGCGGAGGCTGAGGAGCAAACTTTGCAGTAGGAAACTTTGCGAGGAGTCAGCATTTATCTCTCCCGACGAGGGCGGGGAGCCGCTGGTCCTAAGGTGGTCTCAGTCCGGGGCTCACTAGGACCGCCCTCTGCCTCTGTTTGGCTAGCGCTAAAATGATGACCTCAGGCCAGGTTTAAAGTTACAGGGCCACAGCTGCAGGGCTGCCCCCGGGACGTCTGGAGAGCCCTGAGCCCCAACAGGAGGGGAAGGGGGAGCATGCAGTGAGCAATTTATTATTTTTTAAAGTATTTTACTTTATGATTCTGGGTTTCTTAAAGAGTAAGGCACAAGCCTATTTTATTTTATTTATTTATTTTTTTGTTAGAAGTAAACTCTTCCTTCTGTAGCCAGTAATTTTAGAACGGAGCCTGGGATTATTCTTGTAAATATTGAATTTGATGTCTTTTTTTAAAAAAAGTGGCCGTCCTCATCTGGGTGGGCCAGGGGCGGATCTGGCTGGTAAATTGTTCCTTGTCTGGAGGACCCGAGCAGGCAGGCTCTGGAGGGGGTGTTGCCTAGAGAGCTGGGGGGCGGGTAGTCTGGAGGACTCCCTGGTTCTGGCAGTTTTAGAAAAAAAGGCTGTTGGAGATCTGCTTCTCCTCACTTTGGATGCAGCGCTGTAGTGCTGGACGGGCGAACAGACGGATGGCCGCGCCCAGTGAGGTGCTGCAGCCCAAGAATGTCCAAGGACACCCCCCCACCACCACCACCGTCACCAAACCTATGTTCACTTCCAGGGGCTCTCATCTCTTTTAATCCTGGAATGTGGCCCCATAATCCCCACTTTACTGGTTTAAGCAATCTTGCCCTGATCTCAGGTACTGGGTGTTAGCAACAGGCAAACTTGCGGGTTTTTTACTTTCCTTCTGAACTGTTGGAATTTTCTTAAAAAGAAACATTTTTTTAGGGGCGCCTGGGTGGCTCAGTTGGTTAAGCGACTGCCTTCAGCTCAGGTCATGATCCTGAAGTCCCTGGATCGAGTCCCTGGATCGAGTCCCACATCGGGCTCCCTGCTCAGCAGGGAGCCTGCTTCTCCCTCTGACCCTCCCCCCTTTCATGTGCTCTCTCTCATTCTCTCTCTCTCAAATAAATAAATAAAATCTTAAAAAAAAAAAAGAAACTTTTTTAAAAGATTTTACTTATTTCTTTGACAGAGAACGAGAGCGCACAAGCTGGGGGAGCGGCAGAGGGAGAGGGAGAAGAAGGCTCCCCGCTGAGCAGGGAGCCCGATGGTGGGGTGCTTGATTCCAGGAGCTCCGGATCATAACCTGAACCGAAGGCAGACACTTAACCCAGGGGCCCCAAAGAGAAAATTTTTTAAGAAGAGGAGATGGGGACATGGCCTCTGCCTCTTCCAAGATGCCACAAATTCCATTCAACAGAAAGAAACTGCAGATGCCCCAAAGCTCCTGACTGGCATGAAAACTGGTTATTTTCAGATCCTCATCCCAGACCCTGATTCCGAATCGATTTTGTCATTAGAATCACAAGGGATTGGTTGCTTTAAAAGCTCAGATTACTGAGCTCCACCCCCAACTCCTTAAATCAGGCCCTGTGGAAATGTACATATTAAGCCACTGTTGCGGGAGAACTTGTCCACAGGGGTATTTAATAAACCACGTCCTCTGGCCTCGCTTCTCAAACAGTGTGAAACACTGCAGTGTAGTTAAATGCAGGTGGGCTTCTGTGGGTCTGGGGTGGGGAGATTCCTCATTTCTAAAGAGCTGGACAGTGTCTTATCCTGGGGCTACAAGATAGGAGTTGATACCTGACCTAGAGAGAGGAAAGGGACCCTAGGGTCAAAGGGTTGAAAGTGTAAAGATAAGAGAGATAGAGAAGATAATCAGACTGCCTCCCCCATCTTTTAGTAGCTTATTATTACTGCATTATCAGGAATGTTTGTTTATAGACTGAATGATACATGTCTTCTGCCCAGCCTGTTAGATGGAGAAAAGATGCAAATCCACTCTAAAGTAAAAAAAACAAAACAAAAGATTGAATAAAAGAAAGAAAAAGACCATCTTCATTTGGAAACAGGGATGAAATGAAGCTTGAGTGGGAGAGAACAGGTTAAAATCAGCTAATTTGGAGTGGTGCTTGGGGCTAAGTTGTTACTCAAGGATATGCCCTTCTCCCCATCCCCATAGCCGTGCACCCGCCGAGGGATGAGTCTAGATTCCACAAGGTTGATTACTTGACCTTTCTGGTAGAGGATCGAGGAGGGGGAGGGAATAGGGAGTTGCATCCTGTTGGAGACCATCCTGGGGAAGGGGAGAGCGTCAGGACCAAGGGAATCTATGGGCATGGTCCAGATGCTGTTGGTTCAAGTAATGGGAGAGTGGCTGGGGGAATCCAGTGGAGGGACCTTCCCCAGCAATGCAAACAGCAGAGGAGAGAGAGGTGATGCTGGTCTTGGGCATAGGGGTAGGAGCCAGGGTGCATCTGAGTGACTCAAGCTTAGGCTAAAGACGATTTGGTAAAGCGTAATGGATTTGGAAGCCTGAGACCAGCCCACATGAGGGGAAGAAGGAAACAAGCAGAGTACATGCCAGAAGATTCCTCCATTCTTTGAAATAGTTTGGGCCCCCAAAACAGTGACTGGTAAGGTAATAATGACATCTATCCTGTTCACCGGTAACTCTAGCACTATCTCATTGAAACTTCAAAATAATCCTTGGGGTAAGAACACTGATAAAACCCATTTTGTATATTAAGGAAACAGGTTCCCTAAGTGGTTTCCAAAGCAAGTGTGTACCAAATTTGTGTGGAGGACTGGCTGGTTAGAATTAAGACCCCGGGGGGCTCCTGGCTGGGTCATTCGGTGGAGCATGAGACTCTTGATCTCAGGGTCCTGAGTTCGAGTCCTACAGTGGGCATAGAGCTTCTTAAAAAAAAATTTTTTTTTTTTTTTAAATTATGATACTGGGGCGCCTGGCTGGCTCAGTCGCTTGAGCGTCTGCCTTCGGCTCGGGTCATGATCCCGGGTTCTGGGATCCCGCATCTGGCTCTCTGCTCACCAGGGAGCCTGCTTCTCTACCTACTTGTGCACTCTCTCTCTCTCTCTCTGTCAAATTAAT
This sequence comes from Mirounga leonina, assembly GCF_011800145.1. Classification (NCBI taxonomy): domain Eukaryota; kingdom Metazoa; phylum Chordata; class Mammalia; order Carnivora; family Phocidae; genus Mirounga; species Mirounga leonina. Next base: position 84,606,176 of record NW_023270447.1, read on the forward strand.
TAATTAATTAATTAATTAATTACGACACTGATCTGGGCCCCCCTCTTGAGCTTCTGATTGTAGGTCAAGAGTAGGGCCCAATAATTTACATTTCTAACAAGTTCCCAGGTGACACGCTGGCCCCGGGGTCCCCCTTGGAGAACCACTGGTTTAGAGATAACGCAAATAGTCCAGGGTCTTCTGAAGCAAGTGGCGGGACCACTGTCCCTCTATTGCACAATTGGAGCCTGTTGATAGGGCTGTGTCTTGCTTAAGGATCTAGAGGGAGAGGTCTGTAAGTTGCTTTTGGGGAGCAGGAAGCCCCCTGAGGGTGGTGGACCAGGCTGCAGAAGGAGAAGATGCAGAGCCAGAACACCCAACCTGAGACCCTTCATCCTGAGGGATGCTGGAGAGTGGATGTCGGGATCTCTCATTCCCCCTGCCTGCTCTGTGGCTCCTGCACAGTCCGAGAGCTTCCCCACGCTGCCCGGGAAGGCTTCTCAAGCATCTTCTCTTGCTTCTCAACACACACTGCTCCAGAGCTGGGATACCACCTCAGATGGCATCTGATGTCAAAGGCACCTCTGCGACTCAGGAATAAGTCATGCACTTAAGTGTACAAGCTGGGTCCAAAATGTATTTAGCAGGAATGAGGGGATGAGGGATGGGGGTGGGGAAGGCAGGTGGGGAGTGGTGTGGGACTGTGAACTCACAGCAGCTTGGTTTGCTGGAAGGAGCTTCAGTGTTTTAGAATCAAAATTCAGCTCCATGGTGGCCTCGGGCAATACAAGTCTCAGTTTCTGCTTCTTTAAAATGGGCATATTACTACTTTGAAGGGCTCTATGTAGAACCAGCAGCATAACTGCTATGATTGCTATGATGGTTGTTTCGGCCAGGCCCTGCCCGGTTCTCAGCCTCTTGAATCCTCCAGGGCCCACCTGTGCCCCCCCGTGCCCACTGGAACACTCAGCCAGCCCCTCCGTCTAAGGTTCTTGACATGGGCCCAATGGAACTGGTTCCTTTCTGCCTTAGGACACCCAGCTGGACCGGTATGTGAGGACTTGGCATCAGCTTGTCCTCTGTTAGGTCCAGCCCTCACCTTGGGCCTTATTCTAAGAGCCCTCCAGGATCCCTGTCCAGGGTCCCATGAGGACCCCTCTGGGAAGCCGGGTTATGTCCCAGTTCCATCCGGGAACTAGTGTTCGGCACCAGGACCCTACCTGGAGGCTTGATCCTGCCATTCCTAAAATGATGGGGAGCTGGCTTGGATTTCTATTTGCCAAAGCTCTCCCAGGGGCCTCCCCAATGCTGACTGCCCCTTCCAATGGTCAGAATCAAACCCATGCCCTATTTCAGTGGGGTGCACACAATTTTGCTTGCGGACCCCCAAAGAGAATTTTGAGAAACTAGGTGCCAGTCATTTTTAATCACAGAGTTAAATAAGTATATGCTTAGCAGGAGGTAGAACATATTAAATACTTTATAAAAAGAAATAAGGTGAAGACTGACTGAAATGGGGAAAAAAACCTCTATAACATTGAATAAGTGCTGACCATGAAAAAATTATATGAAATTTTGTCTATGAATTTTAATCCACACATTTTGACATTTTTTGATAAAAGATCTGGAAAACTTTCCAGTTACACTTAAAAGAGTCAGCATCACTAACAGATATTCTTTTTTTATCTTTTTATTATTTTTATTTATTTATTAAAAATTTTTTTAATGTGAACTCTACACCCAACATGGGGTTTGAACTTACAACCCCAAGATCAAGAGTCTCATGCTCTATCGACTGAGCCAACCAGGCACCCCCAGATATTCTTTTTTTTTTAAATGGTGTGCATTTATCGATTTTTCATTATAAAAATATATATTCATTAAAAAAATGTGGAAACCAGGAAAACAGAAAATTTATTGTATGTCCAGATTTCCTTGTGTGTTTGCAACTTTTTCTTTTGACATAATTTCAAATGTATCTAGATTACCACTTCGTTTCTGTTTTGCCCAATTTGCTTCTTTGTTATCTCTGTATCTAAAACGTTTGCATATTGGTTTTGATCTGAATCACTTGAGAGTAATGGAGATTATGCCCTCTAGCCCTGAACACTTGGGTGTGAATTCCCTAAAGACAAAGACTTTGTCTTTTGTAGCTGCAGTATGATTAGCCAAGGCACACAATTTAATATGAATACAACACGATTATCCAATCCACAGTCCATATTCAAATTCTGACAGCTGCCCCAATTGTATCCTTTACAGACTTTTTTTTCCAGAATCAAATCCAAGGCCACACATTGCACTTGGCTGTCATGTCCCCAGAAGACGTGGGAACACTGCCTTTCTTTGTCTTTCTTGAGCTTGATGCTTTCTGAAGACGACAGGCTAGTTATTTTGTAGAACGTCCTTCAGTCTGGGTTTGTCTGATCTTGCCTCGTGATTAGATTTAGGGATGCATTTTGGATGGAGGACGGCAGAAATGACCTGTGTTTATTCAGAGCTTCACGGAAGAGGCCCAGAATGGCAGTTCCCAACGCAGGCGAGTGTTAACTTTGATCCCACCCCCTCCCCCCCGCATAGGGCGTTCTGATCCTGAGTTTAGGACAAGCCAACCTGACCCATGCTCCACCCTTAACAGGATGTATGCAAAAACAGGGAAAACCAGTGTATACCCTGGCCCCCCTACCCCCCACCCCCCACCCCCTGGGGCTAAAGCGGATTTCTTTTCACCCCAGAAAATGCTCCATAATAAAACTTGAGATTGCATAAGGAGCTGCCTTTCTTTTGTAAACAGGAGGGGGGTTATTTGTGAAGAAGCTGATTCATCTGTCCTTGCAGTTTTAGGGGAACATTTATGGATGTTGAGGATTTGAGAAATCCCTCCCTTGCTGGCATGCTCCTGGGGAAATCTGTGTGTGTCCCCAGTTTGAAGACCCTGCCCTATCCCTCTGCCTGGCTGGACCTCCTCCCAGCATTAGGACCACCCCAACTCATCCTGCTGTAAAGGATTGAGCCCAATGTCTTCTAAGCGATGGTGCCCCCCCCCCACTTTGAGGCTATCTTGAGCTCCCCGAAGCCAGGCGCTTACTGATCCATTCATCTTTGTAGCCCTCGCCTCTGGTTTGTGCTTCATAAATTGTTGCAAAAGGAGAGATTTTATCTGGCCTGTTGGAAGATCCTCACCATCCAGGACACACACACACCCTGCCGACCCAGCTCAGCCCAGAGACTGAGTCAATGGCACATGATAGACCACAGGCCAGCCCGTCTATGCAAAGACAAAACCAAGAGCAGATCTTGGGCGTCCAGGGGACTGGCTTCTTGGAATTTGCCAGGAAGGAAAAAGCCTTGGGATGCTAAAGACACGTTTTACCCATTTCATCATTTTATTTGGTCAAGCAGCACTCGGGATTCATGCTGTCGCTCATGCTGTCATATCACAACTCATTGACTCACTCAGGAAACACTTACTGGTGCGCACGGCCTGCCCAGCGCTGCCGTTGGTACCCACGGGGTGCGGAACGCCTGCAACATCTCCTGGGTTTGGCTGGAGCTGGCCGTCCTCTGGCCGACAGACACCACATGCCATCAGCCCCCCAGGACCAAAGGTCCACGTTCACCCCTCATTTTGGTATGGGAGCATTGATTCTTCACTGCTGAGGTGGGACCCTTTGCCTTCTGGGGACAAGGAACCAGGTGTGTTGTTCCGTTTCTCACTGGTCTATTAAAAGCATCAGGCGTGTGCTAGAAGCAATAAGGAAAACATTCAACTCTGTGGATCAACAAGTTTCTGTGCTCTTTGTCGTCCTGGGGAAGCCTTGGGCCTCCCTCCTGGCTGCAGGGTGAGGTCCACAGATGCTGGGAGAACTCAGAGCTCTACCCTGGCCAAGGGTGTGAACATCCCCTTCCCCGGGGAGGTGAAACACCCCATTTCATAGACTAAATCTGATGCTGCTTCCCCACGGCACCAAAGAAATGCAGAAAGAACTCACTCAGGCCACTGGTAATTTTTTTTTCCCCACAACAACAAATTGCTTATTTACATACTACCCACCCCCCACGCCCCAAACAAAGAAAAGAATGGTTGAATCCACCAGTCAATTTGAATTCTGGTGTTTGGGATGGTTGGGAGGAGAGGGTCACCGATGACTTTTATGGGTTGGGAGCATAGTTGCTTTTTTGTTTGTTTTGTGTTTTGTTTTGTTTTGTTTGGTCTTTTTTTTTTTTTTTTTTTAATCAACACTGAGTTTTTAATGGACAGACAACCATCGGGGAGGAGGGAGGGCGAAGTTTTTTACAATTCTGACCGATACACACAGAAAGCTCCTTTCATTGGTGTGTTCAGAGAGCCCTTCATTATGGAGACTCAGCACTGCTTGGAAAACAATCTGAATGAATGCGTCTCAGTGTGGGAGGCTGTGAAGTCGAGTAGGGACAGGGCTTGGAGGCTGGTGTTTATCTTACTGCTCTCTTGAACGCTGGTGGCCTTGAAGACATTCAGCTCCTGCTTTCTCTCCCTCAGTGTCCCTGAGTGGAAACCGAAGCTGGGCTTGTGCAAATGTTGGTGATGAGGTCCCTGGGTGTCAGTGAGATCACTGACCTGTGAGGCATTGTGTGCTAAAGCCTTGAGCAACCCCCTCCTGCGTCCCACCAGCTCCTGCTTGCATGCTAAGGGCAATGACAGCAAACCCCTAACCACAGACCTTGTACTGTCCCAACCTGGAATTCCCTGGCCAGAACCGTTAGTGCCCTGCCCAAAGATGAGACCAAGAGGCCCAGAAGACGAGCCTCCCCCTCCCCCACCGCCTCCCTCCAATGGGTACCATCCCTATGGCAGAGCCTGGATTTCGTCGGCATTTTGAAATCTTTTGTTGAGGTCCCAAATGTGTCTTAATCGCCGTTCAGGAATCTAATTCAAAAAATTCAGACATTAGTGTCTGCCAAGAGGTGGGTTTGGCCATGATAGGAAAACAGGAAAAGGCTTAAAACTTAATAAAGTGGGAAGAAAACAGCTTTAATGTTAGCAGTCCAATATCCAGAGCCCCTGCCCCCCCCACCCTGTCCTCAACTGCCTTCCGACGGAGCCAGGACTCTCCTTATATTGGTGTAGCATATTACCGGGCATCCCGAGGTGGGTGAGAGGCACAAGACAGTTTCTGGGAGATGTTATCAGAGGGATTTAACTGCTTTCCTTAGCAGAGCTAGGGAACCTGATCACCTTTTTATTACTGGCACCAACAGCAGGCAGTTACAATACAGATGATAGATTCTTTCATTCAACAACTGTCTATGGGACATCCGACTGTGTGCCAGGCATTGTCCTGGGCTCCAGGGACATGGCAGGGTCCAAGGCAACCAGGTGGCCGTTTCTGAGCCTCTTACATTCTGTGGGGGAGACGGGTGATAGGTACAGAAGTAAATGAGGTATGTAGAGGTTGTGGGAAGGGTTATAAAAAACAGTAAAAGAAGCCAGTGGAACAGAGCACCGATCTTGTGAGTGAGGTTGCACACCACTGGAGTGGTGCTGACCCTCAGGTGACACATACAGGCACCAAAATTTAAAGAACGTCAATTTTCAAATTTTCAGCTCATTTGTGTTCTCTTGGCTAACGTGGCTCAACTGCCCTGTTCGTCGTTTTCCTTCCACTTTGCTATATAAAGACAGATCTCTTAATCACCCTTAATTGCACAATGCGCACTATCTATAGGCTGTAGAGCCCCTCTAAGGGTGAAGAAGTGACGCCTCGAAACAGTGATGTATGCACAGCCTCCTTTAAGCAAAGCACCATAAACCCACAGGAGAGCTTTATGTCTTTTTTGTCATACGGATATTTCTGTGAAATGTGAAATCTAGCTTTGGAATTGGGGTATTTGCACCCAGGTTGGGTTATTCTGAATTCAGTTATTGAGAGTGATGGCAATTTGATTGTATGACCTGGCCTCTTCCATACCTTGGCTCTTGACCTAGATGCATGGCTCTGAGGGAGAACTCTGGGAGAGCCATGAAAAGAGAGGACAAAAAGAAACAGTGGAGGCTAGGAGGACATGATGGGTGTTTCTGACGTGGGGGGAAGAGTCAAGGCACTCAGAAGGAGGAAAAAGGGAGAGAAGATGCTGCCTGCCCAAGGTCGGGGGTGATGGCAAGAAGACACAAACCCCAGACAAGTTGAGGGCACATCCCAAGACACATGGACCAATGTTCTGCTTCCAGAACTATCCAACATGGCAAGAAGGAAGAAGTGTGGCACAGTGGAGGGAGGTGTCCAGACAGGTTCCAGAGAGGTGACCCTGAAATGGCACAGTTGGCTCCCCACAGTGGGAAGTCCTTTATGTCTCCCCAGGGGAAAGAGAGATGCTAAGAGGACCAGAGGTCCTGATAGAAGCCTCACAGGGAGACCTCAGACAGCAATGACCTTAGACCAGAGCAAACAGCAGAGCCGAGAATCAGCAACGATAGCAGATGCCAGCTCATGGCTTAAGAGCAGGCAGGACCAATGACATCACCAGCCAATTCAGCAAGGACGGAGGTCAATCCCAAAAACAAGGTAGATGCCCAAGGACAAAGCCAGAGTTGTCACACTATATTTAATAACTACAGCCTTTCACCACTGCCCCCATGAGAAAATCTCCCCTGCACACAGATATCGTTTAGGAAGAGAAGTACTGAAAAACCAAGAATTTCTATTTCTCTCTCTCTTTTTTAAAGATTTTATTTATTTATTGAGCTAGAAAGAGACAGAGTGCACGAGTGGAGGGAGAGGGACAAGCAGACTGCCCCCTGAGTGGGGAGCCGGATGAGGGCTGATCCTAAGACCCCGAGACCATGACCCAAGCAGAAGTCAGACACTTAACCAACAGAGCTACCCAGGCGCCCTAAACATTTCTGTTTTTGGAATTGATGTTAGGGGACTGTTCTAAACCAGAGGAGATCAAGTGAGTGATACTGAGAGGGTTTAAGTTCCTCTAATACCCAATATCGGGATCGAAGTGAGGACATCTATGAAAACATCTAAAAAACAATACCTCATTCTCCACATCCCCAAAAAGAAGTGTGTAATTTTTTATTCTCACACAAAGTGTTTTCCATTCCATTAAATAATAATGAATCGCAGTGAAAAAGTTATTCTCTTTTCCATTCTCCTTTATAAAAATTATTGAGGGGCATCTGGGTGGCTCAGTTGGTTAAGTGACTGCCTTCACCTCAGGTCATGATCCCAGGGTCCTGGGTTCGAGCCCCGCATCGGGCTCCCTTCTTGGTGGGAAGCCTGCTTCTCCCTCTCCCACTCCCCCTGCTTGTGTTCCCTCTCTCGCTGTGTCTCTCTCTGTCAAATAAATAAATAAAATCTTTAAAAAAATTGAATAACTGACATGTGCCAAAAATAGATAACAGAAACATAAATTATAAAGCACCATAATAAAATGAACTGCATAATTTAAGAACAAAAACACCACTAAGTGCTATAGGATTTCCCCCCAAGCCTCTCTGTCAACCTCCAGAGCTAACACCATCACATATTCGGTACTTATCCTTCCCTTGATTTTCTTAAAATAGATTTACCACATATGTACATAAATCTAAACATGATTAGTTAATCTGTTTGTTTTTGAACCAAAAAACAAAATTTTCCAAAGGTATGTATTTTTCTGCAGCTTGCTTTTTTCATTCAAAATTAGGTTGCTACTATTCATCTCCATTGTTGTGTATAACACAGGTCATCTATTTTTCAGTGCTATGTAATATTCCACCGTATGGCAATATCATTGCTTATTTTTTATTTCCTGTTGATGGACTTTTGGGTTGGGTTTTTGGGTTTTTGCTGTTGTGAACGGAGCTACTATGAACATTCTTGTACAAGTCTCTTAGAGCCCACTTTGGAGAATTTCTCTAAACCAATTATTCTCAAAGCGTTGGCTCTGGACTAGTATCACATTCACCTGGGAACCTGTTAGAACTGCAAATTTGGGGGCCCCACTCCATACCTATTGAAGCAGGAAATCTGAGAGTAGGACCTACCAATATGCGTTTTAACAAGCTACCCCCCAACCAGGTAATTCTCATGCCCACTAAAATTTAAGAACCACTAGCATAAATCTAAGAGTGAAATTGCTAGATTATAAGGAATGTGCATGTTCATATGCATGTCTAATGGCCAGAGACTTAATGTTTCTGTGTCCCCCAAATTCATACATTGAAACCTATTCCCCCAATGTGATGGTGTTTGTAGTGGGGCCTTTGGGAGGTGAATAGGTCATGAATAAAAGAGACCCCAGAGGGTTGCTTTGTCCTTCTAAAATGAGAGAACACAGCGAAAAGAAAGCCACTGATGAACCAAGATGTGGGCTCTCACTGGACACCGAATCTGCCCGTGCCTTGACCTTGGACCTCTTAGCCTCTAGAACTGTGAGGAATAAACTTCCATTGTTTATAAGCCACTTGGTGTGTGGTGTTTTGTTATAGCAACCAGAAAGGGCTAAGGCATTGACTTTGTAAGATAATGCCACGTTGTTTTCCAAAGTAATTCATTGGTGTTTAGATATACATACATATGTTCTAATTGATACTGGACCCCCTACCCTCAGCAATCCTGCCAGTTTCCAACCCCCCCCATCACTTGTTAATGTCAGATGTTTCAATACTATACCTAATTCTTATATAATACCATGTGTCAGGCACTATTCTGTATTTATGCAACTTTCACGGTCTTATGTATCAGGTACTACAGTAAAAGCCTGCCATAATCCTACAAATGAGGTCCAAAAAACACAATTGTTTAAGATATTAGATGGCATTTTTGTGAGGTTGGTGGAATAGGAAGGAACAAGGGCTCGGTAGATGATGGGAGCCAATTTTCAATAAGGCTTTACTGGGTTAATGTTCCATTTTACATAGAGGAAACTGAGGCACGGAGAAGTTCTTTTCTTCTCAAGGCTTGGAGGAGCCAGACTGATGCCCAGCGAGCCTGGCCCAGAGTCTGTGCTCTTTTAACTCTTGCACAATGCAGATCTAGACGGTGTAAAATAACACAGTTCACTGGGGTTTTATATGCAAATTAGTACCTGATTACTAATGAGGCTGATTATGTTTATCCACCATATACATTTTCTCTTCTGTAAAAGTCCTGTTTGTATCTTTAGCTCATTTTTTTTTAAGATTTTATTTATTTATTTGACAGAGAGAGATCGCACAAGCAGGGGAAGCAGCAGAGGGAGAGGGAGAAGCAGGGAGCCCGATGCGGGACTCGATCCCAGGACCCTGGGATCATGACCTGAGCTGAAGGCAGACGCTTAACGACTGAGCCACCCAGGCTCCCTGCTTGCTTTTTTTTTACGATGTCTTTTGGTGAACAGAAAGGAATAATGTTAACATAGCTCACTGTGTCAAGTTTTTCTTTTAAATCTTACATAAAATTTTTTTTTCCTTATTCCAAGGTCATAAAAAAACTCTTTGATATTTTCTTCTGAAGTTTCAAATTTTTGCCTTTTACATTTATGTTATTTATGTTGTTGATCCATGTGGAACTGATTTTTAAAGATTTTATGTATGTATGTATGTATGTATGTATGTATTTAGAGAGTGCAAGTGGGGGAGGGGCAGAGGGAGAGAGAGAATCTCAAGCAGACTCTGCACTGAGCATAGAGCCCAATGCAGGGCTTGATCTCACGATCCTGAGATCATGACCTGAGCTGAAATCAAGAGTCAGATGCTTAACCGACTGAGCCACCCAGGCATTCCGCATGGAATTGATTTTGTAGGTGGTGTGAGGTTGGGGAGCCCCACCCCCACACCAGAGGGATAATCAATTGTCTCAGGATTTGTTGCCTAATCCATCCTTGACTCACAGAACTGCTATATCTCCTCTTTATCAGGTTTGCAAATAATTGAGGATCTGTTCTGCTGCATTGACTAGTATATCTGTAATTGCATAAATATCACACTATCTTAATTGCTTTAACTTCATAATACATCTTGATACGGATTAAGCAAATTCCTCCACCCTCACCTTTCAGCCAGCCTTTCTTCACCTAATGCCTTAAAACACTCACTGTATGTAAAGTAACTTCTTCCCTAGGTCTCTAGGATGAAACTGGTTACCCCATCCTTGGGAGGATTGAGAACATAATTTACTAAACCAATTTTCTGTGTTAAAGGAGTAACTCCATTGAGAAAGGCTGTAGATTATTTTGAGCCCATTGCCCTTCTTTCATATACATTTTGGAATCAGCTTCTCAAATTTGTCAACAAACAAGCAAACAAATGCCAACCAACAAAACTGTTGAGATTACGATTGAAATTACATTGACTCTATAGATCAATTTGGAGAGAACTGATATTTTTGTATTGTATATTTCTAGCCAAATACAGCATTTAGGGTTTTAAAACATCTTTCAAAAAAGTTTTAAAATTTTCTCTATCAATTTCTTGCTCATCTTTTGTTATATTTATTCTTAGGTACCTTCTCTTTTGTTGCTATTGTAAATGGCATCTTTTAAAAAATTATGTTTTTATTTGTTCTTGTGTATAAAGATACAATTGATTTTTGTATATTGATCACATTTTCAGTCACTTTGCTTAACACTTATTAATTCTAACAATCAGGTCTGAAAATCTTTGGGGCTATATCTTTGCAGATAAATCATGTTTTCTAGGAATACTGACACTTTTGCTTTCTAACTCTTAAGCTCTTATTTCTTCTTCTTGCCTTATTGTCCCTACTAGTAACCCCCAGTATAATGTTAAATAGAAATAGGGATGGTGGACTTCCTTGTCTGGTTCTTGATGTAAGAGGGAATGCTTCTGATGTTTCTCCATTTAGGATGATGCTTGCTGTAGGCAAAATTCCCTTCTATTCTTAATTTTTTTAAAGATTTTATTTTTTAAAATATTTTATTTATTTATTTGAGAGATATAGAGAGAGCACGAGAGAGAGAGAGAGAGAGAGAGAGAGAGCGCGCGCACGAGTGGGGGGAGGGGCAAAGGGAGAAGGAGAAACAGGCTCACTGCTCAGCAGGGAGCAGGGAGCCCCACACAGGGCTTGATCCCAGGACCCCAGGATCATGACCTGAACCAAAGGCAGATGCTTAACTGACTGAGCCACCCAGGCACCCCTAAGATTTTATTTTTTAAAGTAATTTCTACACCCACTGTGGGGCTTGAATTTAACAACCCCAAGATCAAGAATTGCATGTTCCACTGAAGGAGTCAGCCAGGAGCCCCAATTCCCTTCTGTTCTTAATAATGAACACATATTAACTTTTTCAAATGATTTTTTGAAATCATCTACTAAGATGATATGATTCTATCCTTTAATTTGTTAAGGTGACAAATTGTGTTTATACATTTTTCTCATGTTAAACTACCATTTATTTTTAAATTACACCCAATTTGGTCTTCCTTACCTTTCTTGTAGATTGTTGGATTGAGATAGGTAATGTTTGGTTTACAATTTTTGCATCGATGTTCCTAAATGAAACTGACCTATAATTTTCCTTTCTAGCATTATTCTTGTCTGGCTTTAATATAAGTTTTGTTTGCCTTCTAGAATAAATTAGAGAATATTTCCTCCAACAATCTGTTCTTTGAAAGTTTGGTAGGCTTTGGGGCCCCTGGTTGGCTCAGGTAGAGTATGTAACTCTTGATCTTGGGGGTCCTTGAATTCAAATCCCACATTGGGTGTAGAACATACTTTAAAAAAAATGAAAGTTTGGTAGTCTTTACCTATAAATGTCTCTAGGACTGGTGTAATATATTTGGATCAATTTTTAACTATTAATTCAAACTTCTATATCCTTTATAATTATATGATTGTTTCCATTTTCTACTTCTCCTTTAGTCAGTTTGATAAGTTATATTTTCTATTAACTTGTCTATTCTATCTATATTTTCCAATTAATTGGCATAATACTTATTGTATACTCTAATTAACTTCTTAATCTCAGCTATATCTGCAGTTTCTTTTCCTATGTCAGACTTTATTTGAGAAGTCTCTTTTTTCCTTGATTCATCTTGCCAGAGATTTTACAATTTTTTTATTGACTGATAAATGTTGAAGAACCAACATTTGGCTTTGTTGATACTAAGTGCCAGTCACTGTTCTAAGTGCTTTACCTTTATTAACTAACTTAATTGGGTGTATATAACACTTTCTCATTACATCTTCCTTATCATTCATATTTTCCATTTCCTTGTCTGTTTGGCATTCTGGATACTTTTTTCAGATCTACCTTAGTTCACTCATTTTTTTTTTAAAGATTTTATTTATTTATTTTAGAGAGAGAGGGTAGGGAGAAGGACAGAGGGGGAGGGAGAGGAACAATTTGACTCTGTGCTGAGCATGGAGCCCCATGTAGGCTATTTTTTTTTTTTAAGATTTTATTTATTTGTCAGAGAGAGAGAGAGCACAAGCAGGGGGAGCATCAGAGGGAGAGGGAGAAGCAGACTCCTCAATGAGCAGGGAGCCTGACACAGGACTTGATCCCAGGACTGTGAGATCATGACCTGAGCCAAAGGCAGATGCTTAACTGACTTGAGCCACCCTGGTGCCCCTAAAGTTTTTTTTAAAGAAGAATTAATTTATATATGAAAAATGATTCAATTTAAAGAAGGTGTTAAATAAACAGTAGAACAGGCTGTAGCCAAATGTCATAAAAATTGTATGAGAATGAGGGTTGGGAAACACCCGACTGTGTCTTCCTGATTCCTCAGATCCATGTCCCCTGTGAAAGCTTTCCTTCTCAGCCCAGCCCCAAGTGCTTCCTCCCTCCTCCAAGTGACTAAAGCACTGGGGCCAGTGCCTTTCAGCCTCTCTCCCCTAATCACCCCTGTATTCTGTGTCATACCCCCTAACTCACTCCAAAACTCAAGCAAGCTATTTGAGGACAGTCAAAAAAACCCAAAAACAAAATCCAAACCCAACTCCCCACAGAGCAAGTGTTCCCTTACACTTCTTCGTCTCCCCAGGAGACCTCATTTCCCCATGCCCTCCATGAGACCTTATCTTCTCACGTCTCTCCATGCGATCGATTCATCTCCCCACATCTCCTCATGTCCCCCAACAAGACCTCATCTCCCCAATGAGACCTTGTCTCCCCACAAAACCTCGTCTCTCTGTGAGTTTTCATCTCCCCACACCTTCCCATGAAAACTTGTCTCTCCATGTCTCCCCCAGGAGATCTCATTTCCCCCACAACCCCCCATGAGATATTATCTCCTCTGTCTCTCCATGAGATCTCGTCTCCCTATATTTCCCCATGTACTCCCATAAGACCTCATCTCCCACAAAACCTTGTGGTTTTGTTTGGACATGAAAATGAGTTGATGTAACCAGAGGGACACAGCTGGAAGTGCGGGTGGGGTCATAAGAGGCAAACAAGACACCGGTGGTAACAGCAAATGGGCTGTTGTTCCCAGACAGGCCAACAACTGGACTGAAAGCATTAAGACCCTAAGCAGCTTGTCTCTTGGCCTTTCATTTGTTTGTCTCATAAACAAACTTGGGGCTTCTGTTTCTTGGGAAGTCAGTACAAACACATTCCAATTTCCTAGTGCTCATTGCCAGTAAGCCATCTGTACTGACCACTGTGTAAGCTGCCTCCAGTGGGTACTTGGCGGGGGTGGGGCGAGGGTGGGGGTGGGGCGAAGTTCCTACCCACTCCTGCTTTGCTAAGGCCTCCCAACAACCTTGTTTCAACCATGGATGCAATACTTATAGAAGTGAATGGGAGTGAGAAGAAGCTCCAAGCTGAAAAGGAAGCCACCTCCTGGCCCAAGCTTCTGCCTTTTGGAAACTAATTATTTATTTTGTAAGATGTTGTTCCTTTTTCCACTTTAAGTTTATTCCTAAGATCTGGAAAAAGTACTATGGGCATTAGGGGGCATTAAGTTTTCTCTAGAATTTGCTATGGTCCAACAACTTTACTTACTTAGACTTTTCTTTCCTTTTTTCAAGTCATAGCTGTTTTTGAATTCATGTATTTCAACAAATATTTACTGACAGCCTCTCTGGCTTAGAGTTTAAGAGCAAGGCTGTGGATACAAATGCAACTGATTTCTGTGCATTGATTTTATATCCTGCCACTGCTGAATTCCTGTATGAGTTCTAGCAATTTTGGGGTGAGGTTTTTTTGGGTTTTCCATATAGAGTATCATGTCATCTGTGAAGAGCCAATCCCATTTACAACTGCACCAAAAACCGTAAGATATCTAGGTATAAACCTAGCTAAAGAAGCAAAGGACCTGTACTCTGAAAACTATAGAATTCTCATGAAAGAAATTGAGGAAGACACAAAGAAATGGAAAAACATTCCATGCTCATGGACTGGAAGAACAAATATTGTTAAAATATCTATGCTAACTAGAGCAATCTATACATTCAATGCAATCCCTATCAAAATACCATTGACTTTTTTCACAGAGCTGGAACAAATAATCCTAAAATTTATATGGAACCAGAAAAGGCCCTAAATAGTCAAAGAAATGTTGAAGAAGAAAACCAAAGCTGGTGGCATCACAATGCCAGACCTCAAGCTCTATTACAAAGCTGTCATCATCAAGACAGTATGGTACTGGCACAAAAACAGACACATAGATCAATGGAACAGAATAGAGAACCCAGAAATGGACCCTCAACTCTATGGTCAACTCATCTTTGACAAAGCAAGAAAGAATATCCAATGGAAAAAGACACTCTCTTCAACAAATGGTGTTGGGAAAATTGGACAGCCACATGCAGAAGAATGAAACTGGACTATTTCCTTACACCATTCACAAAAAATAGACTCAAAATGGATGAAAGACTTAATGTGAGACAGGACTCCATTAAAATCCTAGAGAACACAGGCAGCAACCTCTGTGACCTTGGCCACAGCAACTTCTTGCTAGGACATGTCTCCAAAGGCAAGGGAAACAAAAGCAAAAATGAACTACTGGGACTTCATCAAGATAAAAAGCTTTTGCACAGCAAAGGAAACGGTCAATAAAATCAAAAGACAACCAACAGAATGTGAGAAGATGTTTGCAAATGTCCTATCAGATAAAGGACTAGTATCCAAAATCTATAAAGATCTTATCAAACTTAACACCAAAAGAACAAATAATCCAATCAAGAAATGGGCAGAAGACATGAACAGACATTTCTCCAAAGAAGACATACAAATGGTCAACAGACACATGAAAAAATGCTCAACATCATTTGGCATCAGGGAAATACAGATCAAAACCACAATGAGATATCACCTCATACCAGTCTGAATGGCTAAAATTAACAAGTCAGGAAACAACAGATGTTGGTGAGGATGGAGAGAAAGGGGAACCTTCCTACACTGTTGGTGGGAATGCAAGCTGGTACAGCCACTCTGGAAAACAGTATGGAGGTTCCTCAAAAAGTTGAAAATAGAGCTACCCTACAACCCAGCAATTGCACTACTGGGTAACTTACACCAAAGATACAAATGTAGTGATCCGAAGGGGTATCTGCACCCCAAATGTTTATAGCAGCAATGTCCACAATAGTTAAACTATGCAAAGAGCCGAGATGTCCATCGGCAGATGAATGGATAAAGAAGATGTGATCTATATATACAGTAGAATGCTACTCAGCCATCAAAAAACTGAAATCTTGCTATGTGCAACCACATGGATGGAACTAGAGGGTATTATGCCGAGCGAAATAAGTCTTTCAGAGAAAGACGACTATCACATGATCTCACTCTTACGTGGAATTTAAGAAACAAAACAGAGGATCATAGGGGAAGAGAGGGAAAAATAAAACAAGAAGAAATCAGAGAGGGAGACAAACCATAAGAGACTCTTAATCATAGGAAATAAACTGAGGGTTGCTGGAGGGGAGGGGGTTTGGGGGATGGGGTAACAGGATGATGGACATTAATGAAGGCACATGATGTAATGAGCACTGAGTGTTATAAAAGACTCACGAATTATTGAACTCTACCTCTGAAACTAATAATACATTGTATGTTAATTGAATTTAAATAAAAAAATTTTTGAAAAAAAAAGAGCAAGACTGGAGTCAGAATGCCTGGTTTCAAATCCCGCCTCTGCCACCTGCTAATTGGGTGACCGCAGACATATACACTTCTCTGAGGCTGACTTGCTGTCACCACTAAGTAGGGATACTAATAGTACTTGCGGCAGAGGGTCATGGTGATGGGCTGAGATCATTGCTGTGAAGGAATTAGCACACTGCTTGGCGCATGCTAGGCACTTAATGATGTATGAATGTGGTGGTAATGATGGTGGCCCATGTCATGCACCACATTAGGTTCTGGGGATACCAGCATCAGTGAGAAATGTCCCTTGCCCACAGGGGTTCACAAAACATCCATCAGATTTGGCAGGCAGTGGTGGAACAGAGAATTGACTGGAACAGGGATGGTATTGGTGAGAAACCCATTCCCTGGCCATATGTTCAGGTGAGGGCAGGTCTGCAAGAGGAGCATTCCCAGCCTCCTGGGAGAGGAGACGTGACCTGGGCTGGGCAGCTGGGAGATGCTGCGGCAACTGCCCATTCTCTCTGCAGAAGGTCTAGCTCTAAAGGTGTGTTCTCTGCTTCTACGTGTATTAAGCCTGCCTGACCTGCTGCACTCCTGCAGGGGGAGCCCCAGCTGTGACAGGTGCCTAACTATGTGTGTCTGCTTCAGGGAGGAAGTAGTACAAAGTCCCTGTGGCCACACATCTTATGCCACATCCTCTGATACAGCTTTTTTAGTTTTAAAGTCATCATTTTGTTCTCCGTCTTTCCAATTTCTCTGTGTACTGGTAGGCAGCCTCCAAGATGGCACCAGTAATCCCTAGCTGCTGGTATTCGTGCTCTGTTGGAGCGCCATGCTGTATCAGGGGGCCGTCTACGTGACCATTAGCATGTGGCAAAAATGGTGGTGTCACTCCTGGGCTCTCCTTCTCTCTCCCCCTCTGTCATCAGTTGATTTGGGGGAAGCCAGCTTCCATATCATGAGCACCCTTAGGGAGAAGCCCACATGGCAAGGAATGAGGCCTCCTGTCAACACTAAGTGAGTAAGCTTCGAAGCAAATCCTCTAGCTTCAGGTGAACTTTGAGCTGACCACAGCCCTGGCTGACCTCTTGACCGAAATCTCTTTAGAGACCCTGTCTCATAATCGCCCAGCTAATCTACTCTCAGATTCCTGACCCTCCAAAGCTGTGAGACAATGCATGGGTATTATTGTTTGAAGCTGCTAAATGTGGGGAAAATTTGTCACACAGAAACAGACAATGAATATAGTCTATTTCTCAATTGTTTGTACCCTCCAAAAGGAAGTAAAAGGTGTTATTGATTGCCTACAGTTCTTTTTTTTTTTTTTTAAGATTTTTATTTATTTATTTTGAGACAGAGAGAATGAGAGACAGAGAGCATGAGAGGGAGGAGGGTCAGAGGGAGAAGCAGACTCCCTGCCGAGCAGGGAGCCCGACGCGGGACTCGATCCCGGGACTCCAGGATCATGACCTGAGCCGAAGGCAGTCGCTTAACCAACTGAGCACCCAGGCGCCCCGATTGCCTACAGTTCTAACAGATGACAGGATCTGAGGGGTAACACCCAGTAGACTCTGCTCTACTTTGGGAAGAAATAGCACAGGGTGCTTGAGCACACATCAGTCATACCTGGGTTTGAATCCTGGTCCCTGCCATTACCTCCTGCTGCACGATCATGCGCAACTCATTCGGCCATGCAAAGTCTCAGCCTCTTCATTTAGTAAATGGAGGTAATTGCTACCTTGTAAAGTTGTTAAGAATAAAATGAAATAATGCAGGTAAAGAGCATAAGGATAAGCGTCCCCTCATGTGCTAACTATTCATGTGAATTCATGTCATCTCTTTTTTTTTTAAGATTTTATTTATTTATTTGAGAGAGAGAATGAGAGAGAGAGAGAGAGCATGAGAGGGGGGAGGGTCAGAGAGAGAAGCAGACTCCCTGCCGAGCAGGGAGCCCGACATGGGACTCGATCCCGGGACTCCAGGATCATGACCTGAGCCGAAGGCAGTCGCCCAACCAACTGAGCCACCCAGGCGCCCTCATATCATCTTTTATCATGAACTTGCAAGAGGTGCTGAGGGACAAGCCTCTTCATTGCCCATCCCCCCACCTACCATTCACCTACCATAGAGTGGGGGAGGGAGGAGGACCTCAGTTTTGCAAGCTAAGTGGGATGTGTTTATAAAATAGCAAATGTGTGGAAATCGCCCCACATTCCACTTTAATTCGTGCAAGCACAAAATAATGTCACACACAGGACACATGGACACCCAGCTCTACTCACTGATTTGGTTGGAGGACATTTGGGATAACTGGTCCCCTTCAGAGCCAGTCTTTTTTTTTTTTTTTTTAATTTACAGGGAGGAGAGAGTCTGATTATTTTATCGAGAGTCCTTCTCAAGTGATGCCTCCCTAACAGACATCCAGGCGCTTGAAAGCAAGCATAATGCCCCGTATTAAGTTTACTTGGCTAATTTTAAATCTCTGGGCATCCATCATGTACTTAGCTCTAAATTATATGGTGGATCTGGGTTTTTCTTAGGCCTCATCCATGCAGCAGGTAAATAAAACAGCCTTGTGAAGGGACCATAAAAAGCCTTGTAAAGGCCCAGTGTTCTGTCCTTCCCTGGCAAGGGCTGCAAGTCGCCTGTCCAGGAGAGCTGTCCTTTTGCAGCTTGGCAGTCCTGGGATTTGGGGCGATCCAGGATAAATAAGAGCCCAGGTTAATGGAGGCCACCAGCCCAAGAGGCCCTCAGCTCCCCGAGCCTCTCTGGCAGCTCGCCCGTCCTCCTGGCTAAATCCTTCATCATCAAAATCATCCTGTGTTTCCCTCAGTCTGGAAAAATCGTTTCTGGGCCTATGCAATGTCCATTCTGGCCACGAGAGGGCGCCGCAGGGCAAGATGCCGGGAGGACCCGTTTGGCCTGTCCTTCCTGTCCCCCAGGATGACGCCTGGAGACAGGACAAATATAGCGTGAACAATCGTCGGAGGCTGCAATTTGGGTGCGACAGCCTCCGATGGCAGCCGCTTCTCTTTCCTTTTTTGACTTTTTTTTTTTTTTTTTAAGACATCTAATGAGAGGGAAGCGTGCTGAATTTGGAAATAGAACCTCCTATTTCAGGTCAAGGTCTGGGCTCAGATTTGCTGGGTTCAAGGAGAGCCCCGTTTCTTCTAACATGAGTTAATAAACTCATTCACTCAATACAACTAATTATCACGCACGGACCACCAAGTGCCCCGCACTCTGCAGGACATCGGCAACACAAAGGATGCCCCAGCTGGGGAGGCAGGTGTTCTCCAGGGGCAGGTGCTGGGGGTGGGGGGTGGGGGTGCACAGGTGGGGCCCGCCTGCAGGGGCTTCAGTGAGGTGGTGGCCTTTGAGGTGGAGCTGAGTGAAGAGTGTGAGTGTGCAAGGCAAATGTCGTGAGGATACAAGGTGTGCAGGAGTCAGGCGGGGAGGGCAGGGGATGAGTGAAGACCCTAAGGTGAGACTGTCTGCCAAGCCTTAGGGCTCTCAGACTGGTATTCCCTTTCTCAGGGCCCATTTCTCGGGCGAATGACCACGTAGTCACATGGAGCCTGAGCATAGAGGGCCCCATGCTTGGTTTAATGCTCTGCTGTCGCCATCTTGAAATGCTTCATAAGTTTGGAACCAAGCCCCACGTTCTCATTTTGCCCCAGGGCCCCCTATATCGCGTGGCGGGTTCTGCCTCTCCCTAGAACACTCTGCTCTTGGCCTGTCTCCTTTAGTTACTGGAGTCTTCTTGGCTCAAGTGTTACCTCCTCAGAGAGCCCTTCCTGGGCCCCCTGTCCAAAGCCCCACCTAGTCTTTCTTGGTGGTGTCACAGGAACTGGGCCACATCGTGTGAAGAGGTGGGCAATTCTCTGTTCTTTTTAAATCTTCCCTGGACACTCGTGTGCAGGCCAGGCCAGGCATGCTCCTCTACCCAGCCGGCACTGTGTGTCCATAATGGGGCCCACTCCTTCCAGGCATGGCCAGTGTGAAATTCTAGACCAGAACAGGGGGCGTGAACTCCCTTCTGACGTCAGAGGTTGATCTGACCTGGGTCCTGATGCCCGAGAAGAGAAGGAATGCGTGACATTTTCTCTCCCCGTTGGCGCCTCTCCGAGGTGATCCCCGAGAGAGAGGGAGGACCTACCATCCAGGCAAGCCAGGTGATAGCTTCTGGGCACTTGGCAACTTGATTCAACTTAAAACAGGCTTAAGTTATTGACTAAATGTTTGCACGTGCGGCCCCAGGTTGGAATTATCCAGAGCCTTCCAAGGGCATCTGGAACTCAGATGCTGCCTCTGAGTCTATATTTTGCCAATGGATGGGATCAAGAATTTTCTTCTGAAATTTCTCCAGTACAGAAAAAAAAAAAAGTCTGAATTAAGGCTCTGGCTTGTGAGACAAAGGGTCCCAACTGGACTGCATGCTTTGTCCTGTTCAGTTAAAAGTATGACTTTATTACCATGATTATTCTTACTGTTGTTGGCTGATCTGCCCAGAACTGGAGGGCAGGGCTGTCTCCCTCTTGGAGAAATGGAGCCTTTCATTCAATGAATTGGAGAAATCCTTGCTGAGCACCTGCTCTGTAATAAGCAGGGGGTGGGGCTCGCCTGGGTGAACAGAAAGATGATCCTTGTGTTGTTTAGATGCCAGACACTGAACTTGGTACAATATGTGTGTGAACTCACTGTGAGCTCCAGCCACTCCAGAGGGGGGTGCCACTATGATTCCCATTTGACAGCTGAGGTAAAGCCCCCTACCGGCTGGCCCCACTAATGACATGGACCAGACCAGACTGCCACTCCTGTGCCCAGGCACTTTTTTTTTTTTAAGATTTATTTATTTATTTCAGAGAGAGAGAGAGCACTCAAATGGGGGAAGGGGCAGAGGGAGAGAGGATCTCCGGCAGACTCCCCACTGAGGCTCGATCCCACGACCCTGAGATTATGACCTGAGCTGAAATCCACCCAGGTGCCCCTCCAGTGCCCAGACTCTTGGCCACTACACCGTCATGCCCTGCAGGTGCTTTCTGACAAAGGAAGAGAGATAATGACTTAAACCCCGGGGCTTTGCCTGAAACCCCATGATGGGCCCACCAGCCCCAGTGAAAACCAGCCACCTTACCACCACCTCTGTCATTTGTAGTCTTTGGAGAGATTGCCGCATTCCCTCATTCGCTCCGTCCAGCAGAAAAACCTGGCATCGGGCACGTTTTCTGGTTCAGTCCTGGCAGGACCGCCATATAGAGCTGTGCGGATTTTATACCCCACCGCAAGAGGGCGCCCTTCACATGGACCGCTAGTCTCTGAAGTATGCGTCCGGCAAGCTCTCGAAAGAAAACAACCTATATTAGTTTTCTTTGGCTGCAAAACAAATTAGCCCCAAACTTAGCACCGTCAAACAACAACTGTTTATTATCTCACAGGTTCTGTGGGCCAGGAATCCAGGAGAGATTTAGCTGGGTGGTTCTGGCCCAAGACCTCTCTGGTGGTTACAGTCAAGATCGGATGGGGCTGTTGTCACCTGGGCTGGCACGTCCAAGCTCACTTCCGTGGTTGTTGGCAGGAGGCTTTGCTTGCTTGCTTGCTTTTTTTTTTTTTTAAAGGTTTTATTTGTTTATTTGACAGAGAGAGACACAGCGAGAGAGGGAACACAAGCAGGGGGAGGGGGAGAGGGAGAAGCAGGCTTCCCGCGGAGCAGGGAGCCGGATGCGGGGCTCGATCCCAGGACTCTGGGATCATGACCTGAGCTGAAGGTAGACGCTTAATGACTGAGCCACCCAGGTTCCACTCCCCTCCCCTTTTTTTTTTGAGGCTTTGCTTTCTCACTGACTGTTGGTAGGAGACCTCAGCTCTTTGCCATGGGGCCTTCTCTGTAGACTTAGTGTCCTCATTGTCTGGCAGCTGACTTCCCCAGAGAGAATGATTTGAGGCAGAGAGCAAGAGTGAGTGCCCGAAACGGAAATTGCAGTCTTTTCTTAACCTGGTACCAGAACTGACATGCCGTAAGTTATTGGTTGCAGAGACCACCTTGGTACAGTGTGGGAGGGGACTACACAAGTGTGTGAATCCCAGGATGGTTGGGGGGATTGGGAACCACTGGGGGCCATCTTGGAGGCCAGCTGTCGCAAGATGGCCAAATAGGAACACTGACATCCTTAGAAAGTCATATTTTAAAGCCAGTGACTGGATCCACCAGCTTGGGCTCCCCAGACTCTGCAGGCCTTTGGGGTTTTAGCCGTGGAGATTTTGACTCCTGATATGTGCTCTGCAGATATGCCCCCACTCTTGTTCCTTTCCAGTTGAGCTTTGAGTGGTGGGGTCTTTGTCCTATCACCCATTCAGCATTGCCCAAGCTGTTAGGAAAGCCAACAGATT
Source organism: Mirounga leonina (assembly GCF_011800145.1). NCBI lineage: Eukaryota > Metazoa > Chordata > Mammalia > Carnivora > Phocidae > Mirounga > Mirounga leonina. The sequence goes on from NW_023270447.1 coordinate 84,628,553, forward strand.
TCATACAAGGTTTGGACTCAACATCTGAGCAGCGAACGGTGGGGCTGCTGTCTTACCCTTCTAAAGGACACTTAAGAAAGAAACCAGTTAGAATCTGGGACGGAGATCTGTTTCATTTAACAGTGGAGGTTGTTGTTGGGGTCATTGTTCGTTTGGTGTTCTACTTTAGACCTTTAAACCAAGTACCTGCGGTGGAGGGGAAAATACACCAATCCCAGAGTGGCCAGACCTGGTTTGAATTCCCGCTTTGTCACTCTCACTGCACGAACATGGGTAAGTGACTTATGCTCCGTAAACTTTGTTATTGCATCAAAAAGAAAAGAAAAGGAAAATAATAATAATATCTAGCTCACAGGTTGTTGTGGGAATTAATTTAGATACAATGTAAAAATGTCTCACCTGGTGCCCCAAACTTAGAACTACTCAGGAAATGGTGTGACAAGGAAGTTATTGTACCGTATGGAGAAATAACCCTAGCATTTTATTTCATGTTTTTTAGTTTTTTGAAATGTATTTTTTTAATATAAGAAAATGGTCAGTTCCAAGTATAAAACTGATAATATTAAAAGATTTGCTGCAGTCTTAGCTGTGGTTTTATCACATCCTAGAGCTTTAGAATATCCCGAGGACCCATTTTGCAAGGAAAGTAATGGAAAAAAAATGATTTAGGCTCTAAAAATTCCAATTGGCAATTAACTTTTCAGAAACACATCTCTTCCCTGAAGTGAGGGGCATGTGTATCCAGATGAAAGGAGAGTTCCCCTTGTCCCCTTTCGGTTCATTCATTCCTTCATAATCAGACAATAAGAGTCTTTTGGCAAAATAGCTGCCTGTCTACAGGTACAATTTCTCAGAAATAATCACCTCGAAACTTCTTTTCCAGAGAGTCTCATCTGCAAAATGCTTTCTCATCAAAGATACGTTCCTATTTCCAAGGCAGCAATGATGCTATTTTCTTTTTTCCGTATGCATTGTCATTTGGTGCGGAGGGCTCTCTCTCTACGTTCTACACGTCAGGATATTGAAAGTCGCCGCAACTTCAAGGCAAGTGTCACCTATCAACAGCTCCCGAATAACTAATCAGGAGTGGGAGATGGAGAATCACAATGCAGAACACTCATTTTCTACTCTTACAGGGCTTATGATTAAGCTGAGAAAAAGGCCTTGATTCACCCTCTGTGCGTGCGTGTGCAAGCTCGTGCCTTGCATTTGCTGGTGAAGGGTAGACCAGATGCCCAGAGGGACTTTGCCTGTCAGGCTGGGAAATAGGATGGGAAATGAGTAGTTAGGTATCACTTCCTATGAGGCATCCCCCTCACCTCTTCCTATCCTTTCAGGTGGTGAAATGTACCGTCTCCTGAGGTCATTTGCTCCCTAAAGAATCAGACGACTGGCCTCCTAATAGACACTGGAGAGTTTCCAAATTCAACATCTCCAATCTGATTTGAGTGGCTCTGCCTAAGTGCTTCCCCCTTAAACCCGGTGATGATTAAGAGAGTTTCCATGATGAGCCAGCCATGAGAAGATTAGAGTTTGTGACTGCTGAGAAGCAAGGACTCACGCCTGTGGTCCAGAATTGTGCCTACCACTGCCATCCTCTTCTCCCAGGTTCCTGGTCCAGGGCTAGTGCAGGGATCTGCATGCACACAGGAGGTTCTTAAAAATTGCCAACCGACTGACATGTTTTCTTTATTTTTATCGAAGAATAATTTGACATACAATGTATTAGTTTCAGGTATACAACACAGTGACTGAGATTTATATACATTATGAAATGGTCGCCACCATAAGTCTAGTTACCATCTGTCACTGTACAAAGCTGTTACAGTATTATTGACTATATTCCCTGTGCTGTATATTACCTCCCTGTGTCTTATGTATTTTTTAACTGGAAGGTTGTACCTCTTAATCCCCTTCACCTATTTCACCCACCCCCCAACTCCTCCCATTTGGTAACCATCAGTTTGTTCTCTGTATCTATGAGTCTCTTTCTGTTTGTTTTGTTTGTTCATTTGTTTTGTTTTTTAGATTCCACATATAAGTGAAATCATATAGTATTTGTCTTTCTCTGTCTGACTTATTTCACTCGGCATAATATCCTCTGGGTCCATCCATGTTGTTGCAAATGGCAAGATTTCATTCTTTTTTTTTCCATTAATATTCTGGTGTGTGTGTGTGTGTATATCACATCTTCTTTATCTATTCACCTATTGATGGACATTTAAGTTGCTTCTGTATCGTGGCTATTATAAATAATGCTACAATGAACATAGGGGTGTATATGTCTTTTTGAAAACTTCATTTATTTATTTTAGAGGGGGTGGGCAGAGGAAGAATGAGAGAGAATCTCAAGCAGAGTCCTCACTGAGCATGGAGCCCAATGTAGGCCTCTGTCTCATAACCCTGAGATCATGACCTGAGCTGAAATCAAAAGTCAGATGCTTAACCAACTGAGCCACCTGGGCGTCCCTATGTGTCTTTTTGAATTAGTGTTTTCATTTTCTTTGGATAAATACCTAGAAGTGGACTTGCTGGAGAGTATGGTAGTTTTATTTTTAATTTTTCGAAGAACTTCCATACTGTTTTTCATAGTGGCTGCACCGATGTAAATTTTCATCAATAGTGCACAAGGGGTCCCTTTTCTTCACATGTTCACCAACACTTGTTTCCTGTCTTTCTGGTGATAACCATTCTCACAGGTGTGACATGGTATCTCATGGTGGTCTTAATTTGCATTTCCCTGATGATGACTGATGCTAAGCATCTTTTCATGTGCCTGTTGGCCATCTGGGTATCTTCTGAGGAAAAATGTCCATTCAGGTCCTCTGCCCATTTCTTAATAGGATTGTTTTTTATTTTTATTTTTTGATATTGAATTGTATAAGATCTTTATATATTTTGGATGTTAAGCCCTTACTAGATATATCATTGGTGAATGAATATCTTCTCCCATTCAGTAAGTTGCCTTTCATTCTGTTGAGGTTTCCTTCACTGTGCAAAAGCTTTCTATTTTGATGTAGTCCCAATTGTTTATTTTTGCTTTTGTAGTTCTTGCCTAAGGAGGCAGATCCAAGAAAATACTGCTAAGACTGATGTCTAACAGCTTACTGCCTATGTTTTCCCCTAAAAGTGTAATAGTTTCTCTCTCTCTCTTTTTTAAAAATTTTATTTATCAGAGAGAGAGAGACACAGGCAGGCAGAGGGAGAAGCAGGCTCCCCACCGAGCAAGGAGCCCAATGCAGGACTCGATCCCAGGACCCTGGGATCATGACCTGAGCTGAAGGCAGACACTTAACTGACTGAGCCACCCAGGCGTCCCAAAAGTGTAATAGTTTCAGGTTTTACATTTAAGTTTTTAATCCATTTTGAGTTTTTTTTTATATATATGAAAATGTTAAGAGGTCCAGTTCATTCTTTTGCATGTAGCTGTCCAAGTTTTCCCAACACCATTTATTAAAGAGACTGTCTTTTCCCCATTCTATATTCTTACTGGCATAGTTCTTTACACACATAATTAGCTCATTTAGCTTAATCTATTCCTTTCCTTGAGTGATTTTAGGCTTACCTGTTCTCACTCACCATTCCATTCCACCACCTGATCACTTCTGAGGTCATGCTCTATCTCATTCATCAACAAACTGAAATTACCTCGTCTGTAAAGTGCTAGGGAGAGAGCTAGTCTCTTGGCCACAGGAGAAGCCACGAATCACTGTCTCTCCCAGGCTCTGATAAGCTTATTTATTTCAAAGAAGGGCTGGGGAAAACGTATGAGCCTGCAATGAGGCAGGCGATGCGAGGTTGGGGAGAAAAGAAACTACCGTTGACATGAGAACAAAGCTTTGTTTGGGGGCCTGACCCTCCCAGCACCTCCATGTGCTCACCAGTCCAGAAACTCTGTGAACTTAAATTGTCCATGAGTTTTTACAGAGCTCAATCTGCAGCCTCCCTCCCCTCTCCAGAGTTCAGGGTTCGGGCTGAAAGTTCTTGGTCTTTCTGGTGACCAGTCCTATCCTGAGGCTGTCTAGGAGCCCCACCCTGAGTCATTGCATTGGCACAAATTCAGGTGTGATTTAAAGGGGTTAGTGATGAGTAACCAAATACACTCCTATCATTCAGGAAATGCCAAAGGTGTAGGAGCACTGTGCCAGGAAGCAGGAACAAAGACCAAATATATTTTTTTATTATACCACAGTATCCAGAGGTGATCCTTCAGGTTACACAGGGGATGGGTTTTCTAATATTCCCAGTGGAAATCCCCAGGACCAGTGAGAATCCCCAGGACCTCTTCAGATCAAAGGCACTGACCACAGCGAGTCTGAGATGGAAGAAATAGTGAAGCTCTCATTCTCATAGAGGTGGTATCCTTTGTTTGCAGTTGTTTTTTTTTTCCAAGTTGCATGAGACAGAAAACCCAGCTTAAACTTGAAATTGGCCCAAGAAAAAAACCAGGATTTTATTGGCTTGTATAACTGAGAAGTCCAGAGAGACCACACATCTTTTCACAGGCCCTCGACTCCGCTTCTTTTTTTTTTTTTTAAGATTTTTTAATTTATTCATTAGAGACAGAGAGAGAGCGCAAGAGAGAGCACAAGAAGGGGGAGGGGTAGAGGGAGAGGGAGAAGCAGGCTCTCCGCTGAGCAAGGAGCCCAACTTGGGACTTGATCCCAGGACCCTGAGCCAAGGGCAGATGCTTAACCGACTGACCCACCCAGGCGCCCCTCCACTTTGCTTCTTATCCATCTGCTCACAGGCTCCACACTGGTTCAGGGCCCTGCACACAGGAGGTGCTTAATAAATGCTTATCATGGCCACAAAATGGTCCCAGCAACAGCAAGCACCGTACCCTCACATCATAACCTCTCAGTGGAGGGAGAAGATGCTTTTCTTTCTCAAAAGCCCCATCAAAACAGCTGCTGGCATCTTCTTGGAGACAACCGGGTCATGTGTTTAGATCTGACCCGATCACCTGCAGATGGGATGGGGTCTGTTAAAGAAAAAAAAGCCATGGCACTTGTTAAAATGGTAAGGCAGACTTTATTCAGGACTATAGAAATAAGCGGGGTGCCTGGGTGGCTCAGTTGTTAAGCGCCTGCCTTCGGCTCAGGTCATGATCCCAGGGTCCTGGGATCAAGCCCCGCATCGGTCTCCCTGCTCCGTGGGAAGCCTGCTTCTCCCTCTCCCACTCCCCCTGCTTGTGTTCGCTCTCTGGCTGTCTTTCTCTCTGTCAAATAAATAAAAAAACCTTTAAAAAAAAAAAAAGGACTATAGAAATAAGCATCAGGACAGCTCCAATGGGGCTTTGCAGGAGGGGAGATAAATGGGGCTCGACTCCCAGTACAACAAGAACAAGTGGGAATTTGTGGCCAAGGAGCAGTGGGGGGTGTGGGTGGGGGCGGTCAGTGGATGGAAAATGACTAAGAGGAAACATCAGGGTTAAGGGGGAATTCTGGCTAAAGCTGACTGGGCAGGATTCTTACTGAAGGCAGGCCAGGGTGGTCAGATGTCACCTGGGGGATGGTGGGGGTGAGGAGTTTAGGCAGATACCAAGGGTAGGGATTCTGGCTAAATTGATGAAGCAGGATTCTTGCTCAAGTTGGACCCTTGAGGACATGCCCAAGGACGGGCCCCAGTGGAAGAAGAGCTCAGAGGAACCTGCATAGAGTTTGGTCAAGGAGAGAATGTTCACTGGGTCAGTACCCAAAACACAGGGTTGAGAATGAGGAGGGACTGAATCCACCAACAGGAAAACTGCTGAGGGGAGAAGAGAAGGGGTGGAGGGGGACAATCAAAACATGTCCACCAGGGACATGGAGCCTATGACCCTAACCTGCAGAAGCATGTTGTTCAGTCCCTGAACTGCCAGGGGGTGAAGAGGTAGGTTACTGTGGGTTTGTTTCACTTGTTTACCCAGCATGGCCGCTAATTAGAAGCTACACCAGGAAGGGACCTTAGACGTCATCTAGCCCAAGAGGCTCATTCTAGAGATGAGATCAAAGACGAGAGAGCTTAGTGACCCGCTCAAAATGACAAAGCAAGGAGGAGGCTGCACTGATCCCAGAACACAGATCTGCTGGTAGATGGTGACCACCAGCAGAACACTGGGGCCAGCTCCTGCCACTCCCAAGGGCCAATCTTTAAATGTTCAGGAACGTTGCAAGTTGGTTGGCAATATAACCATTATCATCATCATCATTATTATTATTATTGCTATTATTTTAAGTAGACTCCATGCCCAACATGGGACTGGAACTCATGACCTCGAGATGAAGAGTTGCAGGCTCTACCAGGTGCCCCATACAACCATTATTAAAAATGAAATTATATAAACTCACAATTAAGTAAATTATATTGAAAATGAAGGTCATCACAAATGTTCATAGCAATGCCATTCAGAATGGCTAAAAGGTGGAAACACCCCAAATGTCCGTCAGTGGATGAAGGGATAAATGGAATGTGGCCTATCTGAACAGTGGAATATTGGTCAGCCACGAAAAGGAATGAACTACTGATCCATGCTACAATATGGATGAACTCTGAAAACATCATCCTAAGTGAAAGAAACCAGAAGTATCCAGGGTCAGCAAATCCACAGAGACAGAAAGCAGACCAATGGAGGGGGTGGGAAATGGCTACTTACTGGGTAGGAAGTTTCCATCTGGGGCCATGAGAAAGTTCTGGAACTGAATAGTAGTGCTGGTTGTACAACACTGTGAATGTGCTTGATGCTATTGGCTTGTAGGCATTAAAATGGTTAAAGTGATTTAAAATAAAACAAAAGAGCAGCGCCTGAGTGGTTCAGTCTGTTGGGCATCCGACTCTTGGCTTCGGCTCAGGTCATGATCTCAGGGTCCTGGAATCCAAGCCCCAAGGTGGGCTCTGTGTTCCCCAGGGAGTCTGCTTGAGATTTTCTCTCTCCCTCCGCCCCTTCCCCCACCTGTGTTCTCTCTCTCTCAAATAAATACATAAACACTTTTTTTAAAAATGGAAAAAACTTGGGGCGCCTGGGTGGCTCGGTCGTTGAGCATCTGCCTTTGGCTCGGGTCATGATTCCCGGGTCCTGGGATCGAGCCCACCACCGGGCTCCCTGCTCGGCGGGAGGCCTGCTTCTCCCTCTCCCACTCCCTCTGCTTGTGTTCCCTATCTATCTGTCTCTCTGTCAAATAAATAAATAAAATCTTTTTTAAAAAAAAAGGAAAAAACTTTAATAATGCTAATAAAATAGTTAATAATGCATTACTTAGTTATAACAAATACAGCGATGGGGGTGCATGGGTGGCTCAGTGGGTTAAGCATCTGACTGTTGATTGCTGCTCAGGTCATGATCTCAGGGTCGTGAGATTGAGCCCCGCATCAGACTCTGCGCTAGGCGTGGAGCCTGCTTGAGACTCTCTCCCTCTGCCCCTCCCTGCCCCAATCAACCAACCGATCAATCAATCAACTGATAACCTGAAAAGTGCGTTCTGTCTGTGACTATTACATTGAGACTAACACAAAGTACTGAGAAAATATTCTAGTATTTGAAAACTGATTCAGAAAAGAAGTTGCTTGCATCATTAAATGGAATTTCAACACGTGTGCATTGTTTTATTTTACTCACTAATGCAAACAAAGAGATCAATCAATAGTCATTATGTTGGAACTCCCGTCCATCATCAAAAATATAAGCAACTTCTTTGCTGCGTCAGATCAAGCAGGAATTTTGCCAACATGGTTGAATTGCAACCAGAGGTTTGCTATAGATCAAGAGTTCTACAAAAATCAGTGAAAACATTTTGTAAGAATCAGTTGGCTGTATGAAATTTACAATAAAGTATTGTGGGATTTGTTATTTGTAAACTGTGTGCTATACATCCTTTATGTTGGGAAAATTTTTACTTATTTATGTGCCTAAATATTGGTGTGTTTTTTCTGGAGAGCCAGATAATTAACATTTAACAGCACATCACTGGCTGTAATAGATTTCTAGCATGATGGGGCCCAACTTAAATGGGTAAATTGCTTCAAAGATTCCCCCCAAATGTGACCATCTCACTAGAGCTCCCATAAATTATCATCAAGACCCAGAAACAGAATTTTGGCAGCATTGAAGGTAGGGGGACTGGCACTTCACAGAAAAAGTAGGATAAATGAGCAAGAGACTTCTTGCTCAGAACTGGTGTAATTTATTTCCATTTGCCGGTGGAAATGAATTCATTTTCCCTGCTCAGAGACCAGGCTGCAGCTGAGTCTTCAAATCTTCTTGTCCCCCAGAGTCTAGTCAGGGAACCAGGATGTTTGATGTTTGAAGGAAAAAAACAAAATGACACTTGTTTAGAGTATGTTGCGGAAAATTTAGAACAAAACCTCTTGGCACACACATAACCCATGAATTCCTTGCAGGCTTGCCAAGAAATACACGTAATCTTCTGGGTAAGTCATCTGGTAGGATTTCCACAAAAGCACCGGTATAAAGTGCACTTTCCCCAAACCCCAGAAAACTTGGGACTCATCTGATTTATCATGACATCTGAGAAAGGGAACATTCTTGGTGGAAAACAGGTGCATCTAACTTTTCTGCTCTTTCATACTCGAGTGAAGGATGGGTGTGTCATGGGCTTCATAGGCATGGGAGAAAGAGGAGCTCACATTTGCAAAGCATTGCAGAGTTTACCAGGAGCTTCATAGATAGCATCCCATCTGATCCTTGCAGCAAACTTGAGAAGACAGTGTTCCTGAAATACTGTGCTTGAGGCGAGCAGGGCAGGGCTCAGCAGGAGACCACTGGCTAGCCTCATACAACTTCAGGAAAAGTCAGATTCAAACTCAGCTGGAAAACAAGCAAGAGCCAACTGATAAAAGTAGGAAGGAGATAGCACTAGGGATTTCCTAACTATTACTGACGCCCAGAGAGAAAGAGGGTTGCTTTGGGGAGTGATGGTTTGAACTGAACACCTGTACGGCTTAGAGAAGAAAGTAAGGAAGTGCAGTGAGTCCTGGTCAAGCTTGCCGGGAACAGACAGACAAAGGAGGAGGCACGAACAAGGAGGTAGTGGGGTTTGTGGAGGCCAGAAAAATACCTTCCTGCACCCTGACCTGGGTTCTGAGTCAACTGAGGATAAGAGAACCATCAGTAGCCAGAGGAATGGAACATTCTCTTTATTACTAAGAAAGCTGACGTAGGAGAAAGGTGGCTTAAATTTGAGTGCACGTGGACATCCTATGATGGAAACAGGCAGATGAGCATGCCCCTTTCTAAACCAGTGTTGAATCTGTGTTTGACCCATCTCTTATAATATGCAGTCCAGTGAACCAGAGTCACTTCCCACCCCCACGGCCCGGTAAGTTAAAGAACAATTCTGTCTTTGCTCACCTTCTCCCTTGTCTTCGCCTTCTTGGGAGCGGGCTGTCTCTTCTCAGCTCTTGAGATACCAAATGGGGACAAGGAGTAGAGGAAAGCAGGAAACAGGACAGGGAAGGACAGAAAAGGAAAGTGGGTGGAGGCCTCCGACAGCATTGAGGGTAAGGGATTTGGAGCAAGAGGTAATCTGGAATAGCTTTGCAGATTTGAGAGAATTGGCCAGAAGAGAACCAGAGACAGATTTCTCAAGAGTTGCCCTGGCTTGTTACTTGCATCCCCTTTAATGTTATTTGAGAAGGGCCAGAGAGGTTGAATGTGTATTTTCATTACTGTAGGTTACAGGATGGCACTTCTTTGCATTTGACACCACAGAGACTCTTGACACGTATTCCTGGCTTATAATTGGGACGCCCTACATAGTAAAACAATGGGCTTTTCCTGAACGCCTAAAATGTGCCGGGGGCCGATGATCAGGGGGAGTCAGGGTCTCTCTCCCTACAGGTTTCATGTGGGAGACAGACCGGTAAGCAAATACTCGTAATTCAGTGAGGCTTGAGTTGCATTCACGGAGCAGGTGAGGGAAAGGTTCATTGTGTCCCAGGGAGCAGTGGGGGTGGGAGGGGCCCAGGAAGGAGGTGACACAGAGCAGGGAGAGGAGGTGCCTGCTGGATAAAGGTCCAGAAGGCTGACCACCGTGTTTAGGAGCAGGAGGGAGGGGCTCCTGGAGATTAAGGTGGAAAGACTCAGGCTGAGGTCACATCTGGACCCGAAAAGCCTTGGGAAGTGTCTGAACTTACTCAAAGGACAAAGGTAAGCCACTGGAAGTTTTCTATTTTAATTTTAATATCTTTTCTTGCATTATCAAATTCTGCTTAGAGATAAGCTCCGTAAATATTTCTTCTTTTTCTCTGGGTGCATATCTGTTAAACGAAGTTGGGACCACACTGCACGTAAGGTTTGTAACCAGCCCATTGTCATGTAATATTTTCCTTGTCCCTGCAGAATCTTCTGAAACAGTATCTCTAAGCAGCACATAGCCGTTCATTATGTGGACATTGTGCACTTTATGTAACCAGTCTTCTATTGCCGGATATTTGCTATGGTCTGAATGTTTGTGTCTCCCCCCAGCAGATTCGTATGTTGGAATCCTAACCCCCAAGGGGATGGCGGCTAAGAGGTGAGGACTTTGGGAGGGGATTAGGTCATGAGAGTGGATTCCTCATGAATGGGATCAGTGCCCTTATCAAAGAGACCCCTTGGAGCTCCTCCACCATGGGAGGACACAGCAAGAAGATGGCCATTTATGAACCGGGAGGCAAGCCCTCACCAGACACGAACTGATCGCTGACTTCCAGCCTCCCGAACTGGGAGAAATAAACTTCTGTTGTCTGTAAAACATAAGCATTTTGTTATAGCGGTTTGAATGGACCAAGACAATATTTCTGGTTGTGTTTTTTCTTTTCTTTCTTTCTTTTTTTTTTTTTTTTGCCATTAAAAAGAATGTGATGAACATCTTTGTGCACATCTCCGGTCACCAGAAGGTTTTAGGCAAAGATCAGATCTCTCTTTGGAAGATCATGGGGGTCGGAATGGTGAGTGAGATTTAGGTGGTGGCAAAGACCGGAGACAGGAAACCGGGGAGAAGAACCGTCTTACCACCGCCAGGACGATGAGGCGCACTCTCCCAGACCACGGCTGCAGTCAGCTGAGGAAGGGGATCAGGACACAGGAAACACAGAGAGAGATCTCCAGGACTCGGTGCCAGTGGATGTGGGAGAAGAAGCAGCAGCGGGGGCACAATAGTGATAATGGTGAAGAATGATTATAATATTAGAACTCATACTTATCAAATGCTGTTCTAAGCTCGTATTATTTTTTCTCATCCCCACACAACCCTTGGAGGGAGGTACTATGGTTCCCACTGTTCGGAAGAGGAGAATGGAGCCCAGACCCTTTAAATAACTTGGGTTAAGTTCATGTAACTAGCAGGTGATGGAGCTGGGACTCGAATGCTGGCAGATACCTGTCCCATCTGCAAGCTTAGCTAAGCGCTCACAGTCCCCACCTGCCCTCCCAGCCTGGACCACAGCATGGGGGCTGGTGGTCCTGCTTGCACGAGAGAGGAGGCATGGGGCAGAGCAAGCCTGTGGCCGTTTTGTCTCCGAAGGGAGCACAAAGTCTCTGGGGCCCCAAACAACTCCGTGGGATACCTGTTTGTACTCCCAGAGCAGTGCTTAGCACCTGGAGGTTTGCACAGTGGGTAGGAAGTAAAGATTTGACCAATGAATGCATAACCATGTGATCAATGAGAGGCTCTGCCTAGAAGCTGGGTGTGGCTGGAGCTGACTGGGACCAGCTGGGCTGTTTGCTTGGTTTGTGGGGTCTGAGTGCATCTGCAGAGCCTCATCCGCTGAAAGCCCTTGGACTGGCAGCCACCTGCTCGGGTCATGGCTCTCACCGTGGGTCATGGCTCTCACCGTGATGGCAGCCCAAATGGGATACCACAGGGAGAAAATGCACTAACCGGCTGTTGACAAGTAACTTCAGTGTCTCCTTAAATGTTTGCCTTCCTTTGTCATCCCTACCCCCTGCCAGGGAGGGGGTCAGCGATAGATAGAGGTGAAGTAGGCAGTCATCGGAAGTGCAGTGACCTCGAGGGACACCCAGAAGCCCCCAGCCCCAGATCTGCCCCGCCAGCCTCATGGCTGCCCGGGTCTCCATCCCCCACTGGCTTAAATCCTCCACTGTGTCCGCGAGGTGCTGCTTCCCAAACTCATGCCCTCCCTTACCACTGTCAGGAGTGGCCATCCCCTCCTATGCACTCCACCATTTTCTTTACATAAAAGTGTGCTTTTCAAGCTGCTTACGGGCTTCGGCTTTGTGGGAAAAGCAGGAAGAGCTGTGAAGTGCCTAGCCACTGAATGTGGATGTCCTGCAGACCCACAGGTCAGTTCTGCAGGGGGCCGGTTGGTGCTGGGAGATACCGTTTGGTCAGCGTCTCCAAAAAGACCTTATTTGTTGCAAAGGCATTGCCTGCTAAGGGAAGCTTATTAATCCAATTTTACCCAGTAGCCGGATTCAAAAATGAGTGGATCCTCCCAAAAAGCAGGGACTGGTATATTCAATCGGTTGGAATAGAGGGTGGCCGTGGAGAGAAAGTTGGAGGAAGGGAGCCATGGAGTACGGAAGGGGTATTGGGCACGCTCAGAGCTTCCATGGCTGCCAGCAGACCTGGGAAAGCGAGCACCTCTAAAGTCTCTGGTGACCCATGAAGACAGATGGCTGGGAAGAATGGTGGCTGTTGTGAAGAGTAGCCGAAAAATGGGAAGTCAAAATCTGGCACCTCCTGAGGATTTAATCCTTACAACAGTCATATGAAGGAGGGATGTTGGCCCATTTCATGGGTGAGAAGACTAAGGCTCATAGTCTCAGCTAGTCTGTAGCTAGTAAATGGCTCTAGGGTACAAACTCACCTCTCCGACGCTCCAGCGCCCTGTGGTCTCCTGGGAAGAAGAGAGGACTATGGATTGTCCACATGACAAGGTCTCAGTGCCTCTAGGCAGCCTGGAGCTGCACACCAGCCCAAAGTCCATTTGAGGTTAAGGCCAAGTCCCTAGAACTATACTCCCCTCTCCCCACAGTCCTCTTGGCTGCATCATGTCCCCCAGCACTAAGTCCTGCCCATTTCATCCAAGGATCCCATTTGAAGATGAAGTATTGAGCAGGGAGGACAAGAAAAGGCAGGGCAATGGGCTTTGGGGTTCCAAAGGCAGGTGAGTGGGACCTGTGGTGGACACGTCCTCCACTCCACCCCTGTCTCTCACATCTGCCCCTTGAGAGATTTCCAGCCTCTCATCCCCCACTGTCCAGACCTCAGTTCTGAACCCCATCATCACCCTTGTTTTAAATAATGTTATTCAAATATAATTCACATGCCACAAAATTCATTCATTATAAGTGTACAACTCAATGATTTCTAATGAATTTATAGAATTGTGCAACCATCACCACAGTCGAGCTTTAGAACATTTCCATCACAAAAAGTTTCCTCCTGCCTGCCTGTGTGTTAGTCCCCACTGCCACTGTTTTCCATGGGCAGATGTGTTTTCTGTTTCTATAGATTTCTTATTCTGGACGTGTCATGTAATCCTATAGTACATGGTCTTTCATGTCTGGCTTCTTTCACGGAGCATAATGTTTCTGACGTCTGTTCATGTTGTACTATGGATCGGTAGATCATTCTTTTTTTTATTGCTAAATAGTTTTCTATTTTATTGCTAATTAGTTGTATGGTCATGCCAACTTTGTTGATCAGTCACCAGTTGGTGGACATTTGGGTTGTTTTCAGTTTGGGGCACTTATGAATAGAATAATGCTGCTGGGACCATTAGCCTAGATGGTTTGGGGTGGACCTACATTGTCTTGGGTAGATTCTTAGGAGTGCTGGTGACATCATCTTCCCCTTGAATTGCTGTGCAATTCTTCTAGAACCCTCTCTTCTGACTCCAGTCTTGCCTCCCTCCAATTCAAGCCCTACACTGTCCCCATAGTCATCTCTCTGAAAGGCACACCCAGTTATGGCTTTTGTCAGCATAAAACCTTGCAAGAGCTCAGAACAAAGTCCAGACTCCTGACCCCGAAATATGCAGTGGTCTCCCTGGTGTAGCCTGTCAGCCCCTCTCTGGTCACCCCCTCGCATTGGGGATCAGGCCAGCCCAAGGATGTCATTGTATCCCCAGTGTTCAAGTCCATTTAGAAGGTGCTTGGCCAGTATTATTGGATGAATGCATGGGACTAATAGCTCTGTGATCAGAGCTTTTCAAATACTTATTCAACACCCAGGCATCTCGGGGACTACATCCCAATTGCCTTCTTATCCCAGTTCCTTGGCACACAGGAGCTGGATACAGTTTATTTTTTAACTGAACTGAACACTCTCAAGTGTCAAGTTCCCCCGTTGTCAAAAGGGAATGACAATATTTGCCCTAGCCACTGTAAGGAATTTCTAAAATGAGAATAACATGACTAATAAATAAAAATACTTTGAAAAAAGGCACGAGAGACTCCCTGAAGGTCAAGTCCAGTAACCTGTGGCTTGGCCAGAGCCTCTGGTTACTCAGCGGGACATGACTTGGCCTTACTAGGTTCAGGAAGTGCTTGGGGCTCTTCTAAGCCAGTGGCACCATCGCTGTGAACATGGGTGTGGTTGGCGGTCTGTTCAGCACAGTGATTAAGAGCTCATGACTATCGACAAATCTGTCCCCATCACCCTCCGGCCCGTTCCCCTGTTTCATTTTTCTTCATTGCCTTTATCACTGTGTGACATCATCCAATAGAGCTATTTGCTTGGTGAATGTCTTGCTGTGGCAAAGGCTGCTGGTTGCCCAACCAAATCCACTCTCCAATCCTCCTTGGCCCCCCGACAGACCTTGTTCCCCAGCCCCTCTTGAAGTTGGATGTGGCCACGGGACTAGGTTTCATTCACAGAAAGGAAACAGAAATGATTGTTGCCTTTGCCCCCAGGGCTAGGCTGTAGCACGCTGGGCTAGCCCCTCCATGCTCCCTCCCACCTTCCAACCAGGTGAAGACGGTGTCCCAGGTGCTGAGCGGAGCAAAGGCTTGGAAGGAGCCTGGGTTCTCCCCAGTGACCAGGTGGAGCAGGGCGACCCCCCAACCTGGGAAACATACCTTGAATTACTATTCAAGAGAGAAATTCACTTCTTTGTTCTTTGATTTAATAAATTTTAGGGTATTTGTTACAGCGACCCAACCTCACCCTAACTAATGTACCCTAATGCTTTGTGACAGATGGGACTTTCTTTTTTTGTTGTTCGCTTCAGTGTTTCCAGGGCCTGGAATATGGCCTGGCTCATAGTAGGTGCTTGAGCTAAAATTTGCTGTGTAAGTGAATGAAACCAGATGCCTATGTTTGAATCAGTGACAAGCCATGTTACCCTAACCCTGTGGACCTCAGTTTTCTCATCTGTAAAATAGGGATAGTGATGGGACTCACCTTTTGGATTACTGAGATTAAGATAATATAGTTACCGGGCGCCTGGGTGGCTCAGTTGGTTAAGCGACTGCCTTTGGCTCAGGTCATGGTCCTGGAGTCCCGGGATCGAGTCCCGCATCGGGCTCCCTGCTCGGCAGGGGGTCTGCTTCTCCCTCTGACCCTCCTCCCTCTCATGCTCTCTGTCTCTCATTCTCTCTGTCTCAAATAAATAAATAAAATCTTTAAAAAAAAAAAAGATAATATAGTTACCAAAAAAAAGATGATATAGTTATAGCTCATAGAGCAATGCTTAACATATAGCAAGCTCTCCATGTTAGAGACTATTATTATTAATTATTATTATTATATAAATGTCATGTTTTCTGCACCCTTTGAGGTCTTCAGTAATACTGAAAATGATTTCTTTTTTTTTTTAAGATTTTATTTATTTGAGAGAGGGAGATAGCGCGAGAGAGCATCAGCAGTGGGGAGAGGCAGAGGGAGAGGGAGAAGCAGGGTCCCTGCTGAGCTGGGAGCCTGACATGGGGCTTGATCCCAGGATTCTGGGATCATGACCCAAGCTGAAGGCAGACACCCAATCAACTGAGCCATCCAGGCGCCCCCTGAAAATGATTTCATGCTAAATTAAGAAATTTCAGGGAAAAAAGTAGCCAGGGCAGCTAGGATAGCAGATGCCATTGGCTGGTGTGAATGAAGCGGATTCACCCATTAATGGTTTGCTTCATGAGCTCAGTGTGATGGCTTTGGGAAATACATGCAGATTTATGCAAATCACATACAAATTCACATAAAAATAGCCTCCTGTGGGCCTCCGCATTTACTAGAAAGAATTCTGGAGGCTTTATACTATTTGTCTCAGGAAGACACACCTGGAACAAGGGACGTGCGTGGGAGCACATGGAAGTGGGCACGTGGGGTACCCACAGGGCTGTGTGCACTATGGTGGGGGGAGGGCAGGGAGGCTACTGAGGATAGCTTAAATATTGTTGTGCAATCAGAGATGTGTGGCTGGTCCAAAATAAACTTTGAAATGCCAGTCTCTGAGGACCTGCATCCAATCAGTGCCTCCACTTGGCAGCCACGGACTCGTCTCCCATTATTATAGAACCACACCTGAGGACACGGGAGGCTCAGAAGGAGCACAGAAAGCCTGTACCTGGTTTGAAGGAGCTCACCAGCTGTGAAAAGCAGAGCCATCTGAGTCCTGATTTCTGTAAAACGGACACAGTGACCCATGGTCTGTGCACCTGACAATTGCTTTAAGGGCCAACCGAGATCTTGGGTGTAAGGGGCTTTGCAGTCTTATAAATAGTTAATGAGAGTGCTTGGGATCACCGTGCTTATGCTTGTGAGGGAAGGTGTGAGCAAGGAGCAGAAGCTACGGGGCCACTGAGCAGTCTGCAGGATTTGTGCAGTTGAACAAATAATTTGGTAGCATGATTGCAGAGACCCCTACCTCTTGAGCTTTCCAAAGCAGTTCAGACTTCAAATACTTTGTCCCAATTATCATTCCACATGGCAGAATCATTCATTCATACAGGTCTGCACTCATTCACTCATTCAGCAAAGACACTGAGCTGGGTTCAGTGTCCCAGGGAGACCCCTATTCTATGCTGGGTTCCAAGCTTTTAAAAACGGAACAGACATGATCTTTGTTCACAAGGACCTTTTTCTGCTGTCCTTGCTCACAAGGGCCTCTTCTTCTCATGCCAGAGCTCACTAACCATCCAGCAGGGGAGACAAGCATGTCATCAATAAACGTCACATTGCTTGCAAGGAACAATCATAGAAGCCCAGAGAGCAGGAGATGCAGAGGAGGAAATATTTGGCTGCACCTGGGAAGGTCAAGGCCACTTGGAAAAATGCATGGTGTCTTCAAGGGGTGAGTAGGAGTCTGCCAGGTGGGCTGGCAGAGGGAACGCTGTGTGCCAGGGTACAGAAGCATGAAGCCACACGGCCATATGCTCCAAGATCTGATTTGGAAAACATGGCCAACGGTGTCAAGACGTACCTTTCTCCCTTCAGGCCAGCCCAGGCATCCCTGACGCCTCCAAATGCCCGAGACATTTATGAACCCATGAGACTTGCTTGGCAGTTACATAGACAGCAAGTACTTGAACTGTTGGCTCTCTGCTGCAGCTGTGTCCTGTCTCTTCAAGGAGACTGTGGGTCATCTGAGAATGGATGTTGTCTACTCCATCTTTGTCTCTCCAGGACCCAGGTCGGTGCCTCTCTTGTGAATATTAGGCAGGCAACTGATGTTTGTTGCAGGGAGTGTCCAAATGGATGACAGCGTTGGAACACTGCTACTTTTGAGATGTCGTGCCACTTGCTGATTTCCACACTATCTCATTTAATCTTCTCAGTAACCCTACAGGGTGGCTACTATGAGTCCCCATTTGGCAGACAAAGCAAACTGAGTTTAGAGAGATTACTTTACTTGTGGAAGAGACACAGCCTAGAAATGGTGAACGAGGATTTGAATGCAGCTGACTGGCCCAGGTGGCGATGCTTTTAGTTCTGACTCTACCCAACTTCACTGCCCCTATTTAGTGCACTTAACAAAACAGTATGACTCAAGTTTTACAGACCGACATGTAAGTCCTGAGCTCTAACCAAATTGTGTTTTTTTCTTCTCATGGCTGCTTCCTAAGCCATGGGCTCCTTAAGTGTAGAGCTAGGCCTGCTCTGTCTTTGTATCCCCACACCTGGCACGGCACCTGTTCTCCCAGGATGGAGAAGAAGGGGACCAGGGAATTGTCCAGGGCAATTCTGGAAGGACTCCCTTGAGGAGGCCAAGTTTCTCTGAGCCAAACCTGGAAGCTGGTGAGAGCCAAGGCAGAAAGAGGGTATTGTGAGGGCTTGAAGGTAGGTGTGATAAAGCCATTTGTGGGGTGCTGCATGCTCTTGATGGAATGGAGAGGAACTAGTAATGTGTTTGGAGGAGTCCCAAGCTCCCACGCTACTGTAGGGGTGTTGCTGGGGCACCTTGTGCTCCACACACAGATGCCTTTCCCTCCATGAGACCAGAGCTGAGGCCGGCTTTGGAGGGATGAAGGGCCTTGCTTGCCCAGAAGAGCCGGGTGGACATCTTCAGGTGAGACACCACTGGAAGCTATTGAGAAACTGGTAGGCTAGTTGAGAAGCATCACTTGCAGGTAGCAATTAACTTAAATATTTCTTGAGTGCCTCCTATGTTCTGGGGCTGATTCTAGGAACTGGATCAACATTATGGCCCTCATAGGAGTTCCATTTAGTGGCAGAAGTTAGAGTGAATAAGTAAACTAACAAGCAAGCTAGGTAATGTCAAGGGGTAATAAATGCTTGGAATAAAATAAAATAAAATAAAATGGTAGCATAGAGAGTAACTGGGGAGAGAGGGAGGTCAGTGAAGGCCAGTCTAAGTAAGTGACAGTTGGGCTGAGTAAACCTGATGACCAGGATGCCTGGGTGGCTCAGTTGGTTAAGCATCTGACTCTTGATTTTGGCTCAGATCATGATCTCAGGGTCATGGGATCAAGCCCCAAGTCTGGCTCCATGCTGGGCATGGAGCCTGCTTGAGATTCTCTCTCCCTCTCCCCTGCCCCTCTCCAACCTTCACTCAGGTGCATGCACACGAGCTCTCTCTCTCTAAAAAAAATTAAAAAGAAAACCTGATGACCACGTGGCACCAACCATGCTAAGAACTGGGGGGAGTGTTCCAGCCAGAGCACACAGAAAGTGCAAAGTCCAGGGGTGCAAATGAACGTGATGAATTAGAGGTATCAAGGACCAGAGTGGCTGGAGGGTGGTGAGTCAAAGGAAGAGTGGTCCCAAATGGGGTGGGAGAGGCATGTGGGGCCAGACTGCCCATGGTCTGGTAGGATTTTATTCCAAGTGCTGCCCTGTATTAGCTAGCTATTGCTGTGTAACAAATTACCCCCAAAATGTAGCAGTTTAAAACAGAACATATTTTTTATCTCACAGTTTCTGTGGGTCAGAAATCTGGGCATGCCTTCACTTTGTCCTCTACTTCAGGGCTCTCACAGGCTGCCATCAAGCTGTTGGCTGGTTTCGTGAGGAGGCTTGAAGCTCATGTTGTTCTTGGTAAGATTCATTTCCTCAGGCTACCAATTTGAGGCCATTCTCACTTCTTTACCATGCAGGCCACTCCAATGCAGCAGCTTGCTTCATCAGAGCACCCAGGCCAAAGAGGGAACAGAGAGAGTCTGGTAGCAAGACAGAAATCACCGTCTCTTGTAACCGAATCTTAGAAATGGCCTCTATCAACTTGGCCATACTCTATTCATTAGATGTAAGTCCCAGGCCTTGCCCCGAGTCAAAAAATACTGGGGGTGGGGGTAATAACAAGGGGGGGTGTCATTTTAAAAGTTTGTTTACCATACCCAAAAAGTCATTGGAGGTGTATAAACAGGCAGGTGAGATGATCTGAGGTCTCTCTTCAAAGGATCTCTTTGGCTTTCTCAAATGTTGGGAGTGTGTCCAGGGGTTGGGCAAGAGTGAAAGCAGGAAAGCCAGTGGGGACTTCTGTACAAGATGATGCTGATTTGGACTAAGGAGGTAACAGTGGAGAGGCAGAGAAGGACAGCCAAGGATGCCTTGCCAATGGATAGGAGGGGGTGGGGACAAGCAAAGAGGAACTGGGGATGACTCCTCTGAGTTTGCTGTAACATCATGGCATGAGGGTGCCTTTGACTCTTGGAACATGTGCTCTGCATTTTTCTCCTCCTAGGAAAGACAGGATGGCACTATCCCCATCGTCCTCTGGCTCTACCCAAGGTCATACATTTGCTGGATGGCTAGCTAGCATTAGGAGCGCCTGCCGTGAGCAGAGAACAGATGTCTCCTTGTGCTGAGCTGAGGGACTGACCCCACGTCCTCGGTCTTATTAGTCTGCCGATGCTCAGACCAATCAAGCCAGTGAACTGGGGGAGTGGTTGGGGAACCACTCACCTATAACCGTGCTCACAAAGTCAGCCAGAGCTGGAGAGAGCAAAGGTGTGCGTGAGGGCCCACCTGCATGCGTGTGTGCATGCGTATGTGTCTGTCTGTCCCTCAGATGGTCTACAGTTGGAGTGGGGAATATGGTTCATGGAAGGCGTGAGACTGAAAACTCACCCTAGAATTTTAGGACATTCCAAACAAATAAATTCCAGACAGACGAGCACTTAAATACTTTACCTGAAGAACACCACCTCCTTGGGTCAAAAGATAGAGAAGTAGATAATTATGTGGCTGCCATTTGTTGTGATAGTCTCACTGCTAAGCACTTGATAGATACCTCATTTAATCCTCATAACAACCCAATGAAGTAGGCACTAGGATTATCCCATTTCACAGATGGGAAAACTGAGGCTTCGAGAAGTTAAGCAACTTGCCCAAGGTGATGGAGCCCATGAATAGGAGAGCCAGGATTTGATGCAGGTCTAACTCCAAACCCACGTTCCTAACCGCTACCACTTCATTGCCTCTCATTTAGGCTGGTTGAAGATTCGTTTCCTGGTTCCAGGGATGAAACTAGGGGCAGGAGCTTTTCTTCTAGGTGGGTCCAGGCTTGCCAGAATTCTTGTCACCCCTGGACCTATTGGTCAGGAGAGATGGATCTGGGTTTGGCTGTCACCAGTGCAGGCAGCAGATAGTGCCCCCTGGTGGTGGTGGTGAGAAAGGGCAGTGGGTGAGAACAGAGGAGCTTGGAGTTGGCCCATTAATTGGGGGGACAGAGTCACAGCAGGGTCCATGGAGCAGAGAGCTGGTTTCATGGATTCAGGATGTCCCAGGCAAAGGGCCACAGCATCTCTCCTTTCCTGGGGGCCCTTGGGGTGTCCTCCTGCCTCCTGCCCAAGTCAGCCAGGTGCTCATCTGAGGTAACACACACCAGTAACACAAATGACGTCACCAAACACCAGCCACGCTCATCATTCAAACCTAGCATCTGCACCTAGATGCAGACTTCTGCACATTCCATATCGGCATCATCTTGTTTACAATGTAGGGCCTAGGATTTTGGCTAATTTAGAGGTTAGTCTGCCAACCAAAGGGGGAAAACCTCATGACTAATTGTTTCTGTGTATAGGGAGCAGACCCCATACAGGGGATTTCCTGGGCGCTGTCCACATAACTTCCCAAGACCCAACTTCACAGGGAGACAGACAGGGGCCACTTATGAAACAAGACAGGAAGGGCTACGGAGCTGTAGCTTGGGAGCACCGGAGGAGTGGGGAGCTCTGTTTGGAAGGTTGGGGAAGACATGAGACCAGGTTTTGAAAACATCAGAATGCCTTGGGTATTTGCCACACCAGGTTCTGAGCCTCTTGAATGGCAATCACAAAGAAGGTGCTGACAGTCTCTGAAGGTCTGTCCCTGTCACCTGCAATGGTTTCCCATCCGGCTGTAAGAGGCCCCCTTCCTCGGGGGCGGGGGGGAGCAGGGTGAGTGGAGCAGCTGGGGAGTCAGGATGCCTGTGTTCTATTTCCAGCAGCTATCACTGACTCATGGTGTGACCTTGCTGAGGTCAGAGCTATGTTTTTCTTGCCTGGGGAAAATCAGAGGTGGCAAAGTTTGCATTTTCCCAAGGGATAGGAGTCCTGGAACATCGGGGGCCCCTCCCTGCTCCCCATGAACCCCAACCGAGTCTTCTCCTGCTGATATTAATGAAAAATGCTGAGATTTCGATTCGAGGGACTTTGAGGGACACTCAAAGCAAGAAACAAGGAGTTCTGCCATAGCAAGACTTATGGCCACGTTTATGTGCAGTGTTTCTCTAAATCCTCTTCAGATCATGTTTCCTACCAATATTTTCCCACGTGGGCCTTACATAGTCGGTGTAAGAGGAGAGAGCCGGTATTTTCTCCCAAGTTCCAAGAAAAGAAAAATCCAGGCCAGGAGCGGTATTTCTCAACGTTTTCATTAGCAAGAGCCCCTTTACTTTACCACCAAGCACCCCGTTTCGAAAGCCCTTGCTAAATACTCTGCATTTATTACGTAGAAATGCATCTCCATTTTCATTAATCAAAGTCATCTGTGAGTGCCAGTGTCTGCTCAGCACAGAAGAACTAGGGCTACCGTCAAGTCCATTACCAAGAATTGCAGCTTTACTCTGGGTGGCCTCCTCGCAGGTAAAGGTCTGGTTTTCACCAGATTTTTTTTTTTTTTTTAATTCTGAAAAGTGTTCATCACCAAGGGGCCCAAGGACCCCAGGCTAAGAAGTGCTTCCCCAGAGAGATCAGGTGGCCCGTGAAAGTTTCTGTGACTAGCGGTGGGGCCAGGACCGGGGCCAGGACCAGGGCCAGGAGCCCGACTCCCAGGCCAGGGCTGCAGCCAACCAGACTCCTTGGCAGGAAGGGCTGGTGCACACGAGACACACGGCACACGGGTGTGCACGTGGGAGATGGGAGCCCAACCAAACACAGACATCTTGAAGCAGTGATGCTCAGGCTCCAACCAGTGATAAATGGGCTCTCCTCGGTACTGGAGTGAGCAGCCGGAACCCAGCCTGAGACTGGAAAAGTGGAGGATATCACAGATGGGTTCAGGGCGTTCCTTGAGTTGCAATAGGGGGAACTGTTTATCCTGCCACCTGCCTGTGCTTTGTCTGACACTGCAGTAATACATCATTTATGCAGCCTGGGGTACTCTCACCCACTCTAGGAGGATTTAGATTATTCCCCCTGCCCTGCATCTGCCTCTTCAAGGGGATGATGCCAGAGCGGGGGCTGAACCCCTGCACCTGGGGATGATAAAGGCAAGGGGGGGGTACCCTGGGAAAGTTGGGACACAGACAGAGGATTCCGGAGGTCTGGCATGGTGGCCTGGAGTATAAGCAGGGAAAGAGCTGCAGGACCCCAAGAGCTGTTCACTGGAACTCTGTACCCAGCCCCCCTCCACCCCCCACCCCGGTCTTCTGCAAACACTTGTCATCTGTTGAGCTGTTGGCTTCGTCCCAGAGGCTCAGGTTTTTGATCCATCGGAAGGCATCAAGAGTGCACGTACCTTTGGAAAAAAGGGGGGCTTAGCTCATATGGTTTTAGAATCTGAGCCTCCACCAATCTGTGTAGGGGCCAGGGACCAGGGCAGGGTCTCTGGCGGCCTGCTGCCCAACAGCTGTTCCCTGGGTTATTTTGGTTCAGTGGGAGCTTATCAATTCCAGGGTATTTGGACCAAAATAGCCAGCAGCAGGGCAATCTCTTGGTGGCTCTGTGGGGACCTCTCAACCATTTCTGAAAAGAGCTGGGGGCTGGGGGAGGAGTTTGGCTGGAGTGTAGTTTCTCCCAGGAGGGAAATCTCCTGCCCGTATCATACTTACTACCCTTTCCCATTCTACAGTTGGGACACAGGGGGTCCAGAGAGGTGGAGGCACTGGAACTGAGGCCACATCACTGGGAGCCAGGCCTCTGCCCCCAGGCCACAGTGCCTCTGCTTTGGGCCTCTGGTAGACCAGCAGCCAGGTCTAATCGTGCCAGGGGGGATTCCGGTTCCTGACAAGTTCGGGCCAGCATGGAAAGTGCTGACTGGCCCTGGCTTCCTTCAGGCCACAGCGGGGGGCCCAGGCAGCTGCTCGCCTCACTTGACCCCACGTGCCTCCCTGAGATGGGTCAAGTGCAGGTGGGCGGAGTGAGGAGGCAAAACGAGCCACTCGGGAGCTCCGCCCAACCCTAGGTCGGCAGCTCCTGGAGTGGCCCCCTAGAGCCCGCCGGGATTGCCCCCCGGCGCAGAGCCAGAGGGACGCAGGTCGCATTCCCTTTGGCAATGGGGCTGGCGAACGGGGAGCGCGCTTTGGCACCAGGCGGGCGCCGGGCTGCGGGGCACATGCCCCCAGCACGCCCTCTGGCAATCGCTGGGGTGGGGGGCGCTCGATAGCCGAACTTAGTTGTGGAGCGCTCCCGGCCAAGTCCGCGCGACAGGTCTTACTACCCGGTCTCAGAAAAAAGCTGCCCGGGCCCCTCGGCCACCTCTATCGCTCCCCGCCCCTCCCTGGGATTCTCCGGAGGGTTAATTTCCTGTCCCGGTAAGTCCTTCGCGAGTCCTCGCCCCTCCCTCCCGGACTCTCTCCCCTCGGTCCCTGCAGCCCCGGACTCCCCGAGTCCCTTGGCGTCGCGCCCGGGCGCACGCCCTCCCCGCCCCGGCCGCCGGGACCCCGCGCGCCGCCCCCCGCGCCAGGGCTCGCCCCGAGAGCCACGTCCGCGTCGCCGCGGCTCGCGCGGGTCCCCCCGCCCAGCGCTCCCCGCCCCGGCCGTGCGCCCCCGCGCCGCCCCCCGCGGCCCCGCCGGCGGCGCCGCGGCGCTCGGGCTCTGCAGCCTCCTCCTGGTGCCGCTGCTCCGGCCCGGACACGCGTGCCCCGCGGGCTGCGCCTGCACCGACCCGCACACCGTGGACTGCCGCGACCGCGGGCTGCCCAGCGTGCCCGACCCTTTCCCCCTGGACGTGCGCAAGCTGCTGGTGGCCGGCAACCGCATCCAGCACATCCCCGAGGACTTCTTCATTTTCTACGGCGACCTGGTGTACCTGGACTTCAGGAATAACTCGCTGCGCTCACTGGAGGAGGGCACGTTCAGCGGCTCGGCCAAGCTGGCCTTCCTCGACCTCAGCTACAACAACCTGACCCAGCTGGGCGCCGGCGCCTTCCGCTCGGCCGGGAGGCTGGTCAAGCTGAGCCTGGCCAACAACCACCTGGCGGGCGTGCACGAGGACGCCTTCGAGACCCTGGAGTCGCTGCAGGTGCTGGAGCTCAACGACAACAACCTGCGCAGCCTCAACGTGGCCACCCTGGCCGCCCTGCCCGCGCTGCGCACCCTGCGCCTGGACGGGAACCCCTGGCTCTGCGACTGCGACTTTGCGCACCTCTTCTCCTGGATCCAGGAGAACACGTCCAAGCTGCCGAAAGGTGAGCCTGCCGGCAGGCTGGGCCGCGCACCAGGCTGGGGGTGAGAGGAGGGGAGCAGGGAGCGTCCCCGGGCAGGCGGGCTTGGGTCCAGCCTGCAAGCCGGGGCTCGGGTGCACCAGGCACCCGAGCAGCTGCCCCAGGAGAGTCGCTCAGGTATAAGCCCGGCAGGTTCCCAGCCTGAACTTGGCCTGGGAGTCGGCTGGGAAAAGTGGGTGGGGAGGGTTACATCTGGATTCTCTGGAGTTTCTGGGCCCTGATGCCGTGCTTCTCCACCTGTTTCTCCAACAGCTCACTTTCTGGAGTTAGGGACCTCCCATTTCTGTCACCCATGTCGGAGTTCAACTCATCAGGCTTTGGGTCATAGGACTGGTGGGTGCAGGTTATTTATGGGCCCTCCTAAGTGGAAGACGCCCTCCTGTGTGGGAAAGAGCTGAGTGCCATTCTTGCTACACTGCACATCGAAAGATCCAGCCAATTCTAGGGGCTCTCCAGCAGCTTCCAGAGCCTAAGCAGGCCTGTTTCTCAGCTCCCAGGTTTGTTCTGTCCAAAAGGGTTGAGAAATATTTCTGGTGAGGAATACTGGCAGCCCGCTAAAAGCCAGTGATGCAGTAGAGATTTGCAGTTCTGTGAACGCAAAAACCTTAGCAGGCTGGTGCACCCTTTGTTTTCCTGGTGTACTTTTCCCGTGGTGACACGGATGGATGTACAGAGCCCTTTGGCAGATGGAAACACAGAGGGCACAGACGTTAAGGGGCCGGGCAAAGGCCAGCGGAGGGAAGCAGAGACAGAGCTGAGAGGAGGGGGACCCCAGCATCCATAGAGATGAGCCCCAGGATGGGGAGCAGGCAGAATGTCCGTATGCTCCGTGGATTCCAGCCTTCCACTGGTAGGCATGTGAGCCTCAGTCCCAGCAGTGACCTTGCACAGCCAGACTCTGCCTCCCACCTGGCTCCCGAGGGTTTGGCAGAATAGGATCCAGAGCTGTAAGACACATGTTATAAAAAGTGACACAGATGTGTGACATAGATGTGGATTTAGCTTTGGTATATCTTTTTTCCACTTCCTGGATTTCAAGGATGTTGCTCATCTATGCCCTGAATTCCTGTGATCACTTCTTCACTCCATACTTTACTAAACATGAACCCTAGGCGTCGGGGCCATCACTCCCCAGCAGACACAGGCCCCTGAACTGGCATTTTCAGCCTGGGCTGGCTCTACCAGGGGAGCAAGTCCTAAAAAGATCTGACCTGCCCTCATTCACCTGCCTGCCCCACCAGAAGACTGTCCCGGAGACAGGAATGTCCCCATAGAAGCCTCATTGTGGAATGGGGGTATGCCTTGGTTCTGATCGCTCTTGCCTTTGGTTTTTGATGGAGTTGGCATCTTTAACCTCTTTGGTTAGCTGAGTTGGTATAATTGGTTCCATGTGTTATCGCAGGAGGGCAAGGTGTTATAGGGTTGGAAGCTGTAGATTTCAGTCTCAGTTCTGCCACAGACGGATGGCTGTGACCTTGAACAGGCCACATGTCCTGTCTGGGTTTCAGACTCCTCATCTCTAAAGTGCTTTGGTTGACCTCTGAGGTCCCTACACAGTCCTGGTTGTAGAGTCAGAAGACAGAGGTCTGAGTCCTGGTGGAAAGCCTGGGTGAGTCTGGCCAGGACCCTTAACTTTTCTGAGCCCCATCTTCCTCCTGTGTGAAATTAGGACACGGGTGATGCCGGGTGGTCCATCTAACCCGGTGCTTGTCAGGATCAAAACCAGCTGATGCGGGTGAATGTAAAGAACAGTGAGACCTTAGGATGTTATTCCTCCTACGGCTGGTGATGTGGGGAAGGAAAGGGACACCAGGTGGGGATGTGTGGCCGGGGGGAAAGGATGGACAGGCTCAGAGTAAGGAACATTGTCCAGGCCCTGATTGAGGGTTGGTCTGGGTCAGTGGGGAGAGATGGAGGCAGCGAGAAGAGAGCATGAGGGCTTCGGTCACCTCACGGCGGGTGGGAGGGGGTGTGTCAAGAGTAGTGGTGGGCTGCCATGCGTGTGGCCAGAGCAGTGTCCGGAGAACCGTGAACCAGAGCAGGGTGGGTGGTGAGGGGACGAACACGGGGCCTTGATGCGAGACAGCTGAGGTCTGATTTCCACTCACATTTCTCTCTGAGCCTCAGTTTCCCTGCCTCTGACTTCAGCACGCGGTAACAGTATCCCACACCTTGTTTACGGTGAAGTTTGAATGAGATCAGCTCCGTCGGGGGTGCAGGGGTGCTTAGCACAGCCTAGGTGCTTGCTAGATGCCCGTCGTCCCTTCCCTCCTCCTCTTGCCCTTGTGCTCCTCGTATCTGCACAGAGGCGCCGGGCAAAGCGGCTGAAGGCCCAGGCTCCGTTCAAAGCCTACCTCGACCTCTTGCTAGCTAGCTATGTGACCCTTCTGCAGCCCCGTTACCTCGCCCATGAAATGGGGATGATGCTAGTGCCCACGCCCTAGGGTTATTGGAAGGATTAAAAAGGTATTATTTATGAAGTTCTTAGAAGAGTGTCTGATACACAGCAGCACGATCTGAGTGTTAGTGCTGTCATGTTTTAACTGGAAGGCCCAGAGGGGTGATGGCACAGAGGGTTAACAACGGCTGGGGGACGTAGGGGACCTCAAGACTTCCAGCCGTGGCCACCTACTTCCTGCCAAGGAAAATCGGGCTCCGTGGGGCCCAAGCTCCAGGGGTTTGTAGGCAAGTGGCCTGCCTCTCCCAGGAGAGGGGATTCAAAGTCAGGAGCAAAGGGATCCTGTCCTCGTTGCCTTGTCCTCGCCTCCCCATCCCCTCCTCCCCCAGAGAAGCAGAACAGAGCAGAGCAAGTGACCTTGACTGGCTCCTTCAGTTACAAAAATGCCTTCGTCTGCCAGGCGAGCCTCCTGTGCGGTCACCGTGCTGATGGGAGCACTCCGCCACCGAGCACACCCCCGTGGGGAGGAAGGACCACCTTGGAGGCGCCGGATCCCCTCCATCCAGGCTCCTTTGGGGGTTGGGCAGGGCTGGGTCTGGGGACGCAGGAGGATCTGTCCCACTGGTGCTGGGGCTGAAGGAAGAGGGTGAGGGGTTGCCTGCTGGAATGCCCATCAGCCAACTTAGCAACAAAACAAAGCGGACACACCTAAAATAAGAAAACAAACAAGGAAACCCCCCCGGATGCCTAGTTAACTCTGAATTTCAGATAAACAATGAATCATATTTTAGTATAAGTATGTCCCATGCAGTATTTGGGATATACTTGCACGCAAAATTATTTGCTGTTTTCTGAAATTCAACATATAAATGTGCCATCCTGTATTTTACTGGTGGCCTGACCTTGTGGTGTTTGTCACTTTGTAGTGCACAGATGCCATCCCCTTTAATACAACTGTGCCTGGCAGGTACCTTAACCCACCGTTGATCCAACAAGGTGCAAAGAAGTGAAGTGGTTTGCACAAGGTCATGTCATCAGTGGCTGAGATGAGTGTGCACTCAGGAGTGGCTGACCCTACACCTAATTCTTTTTGATGGGCATAGATCAGGAGGGGGGGTGAGGCTATCCCCTGCCCCCTCCCAATCTCCGATTGCTCTGGGTCACAGCTGGTGGACCTCCTTCCAGCCCCAGATCCTGAACCTGGGCTGGTGGTTCTCCCGTGAGATAGTAGATCCCAGGCAATTTGGGACAGTGACCATCCCACTTTAAGTAGAAAGGACTCCAGACTTGGAAGCAAGCGTCCTTGGAAATCACTCAGGTGAGCCGTGGGGTAGAGAGGGAGAGGGTGGGAGTGTCTGGGGAGATGGGGAGCAGCAGGGTGACTGACACCCTTGAGCTTTAAAGCTTTTCCCTGCTGGCCTAGCACACGGTCTCCTTATAGCAGCCCAGGGAGGTGGATCTGAACGAAGACACACAGGGAGCTTGGTTGAAATGCAGATTCTTGAACCCCCAGGCCTACTGAATGGGTCTGCATTTTTAACACCTTACCCCCACACCCCCAGCCCAGGGACTTGCAATATACACAGAAGCTTGAGAACTGCCTGGAGGTAGGAGGGCCTTTTGGTACATCTCTGGAAACCCAAGGTGTTGTCTTGGTTCAGTAGCTGAACCAAGAGAAACATCTCTGAGATTTTTCTTTTGCGAGCAAAGGAGTGTGAGTAGGAGCATTTTAAGGCTCCTTCTAACTCTAAAAATTCTATGGTTTCAAGGGTAGGGAATATTGTCCTCATACTAAGGATTGGAAAGTTGAGGCCCGGGGAGGCCAGGCCCCTCTAGAGACTCCTCTGCTGGAATCTAGGGGGGCCATGTCTCTGTGCAGCAGGGTGGGGCAGAGCACCCAGACCACTCGGGACTCTGGGCTCATGGGACACCTCACCTGCATCCAGCGGCACTCCGGGAGCTACAAGAAGGAAAGGCTACTGGGTTTGAGAAACCATAGCGGCAGGCAGGGGGCTGCCTCCGTCCTCGGCTTCGGAGGTGCACGGAGCGAGCAGATGACCCAGGTGACACAGCCCACACCGTGTCTGAGAGTGCGTCACAGGAGAGGCATATGTAGGTCCCAGAGTGGGAGGCCCAATTGCCCAGGCATCTTCTATCCCCTCCCTCTCTAACCACAACACACGTGGCCTGCAGGTCACAGCCCACAGAACCAGCAGAGAGATCTGGGCTCATCTTGCACCCCAAGACCTTGACACATGTAGCTATGGGGCGGGAAGGGCTGGGGGCAGGGAGGGGGGGACCGGGAGCCACAGGTCATGTTTTGGGTCTGTAACTCTGGCCCCTTGGGGGACAGCCTCTTAAGAGAAGGTCCACTATAATGCCTGGAGCCTCCAAGCATTTGGGGGCTCAGCCCCTGTGGGTTCCCGAGCCCCTCTCTAAGAAGGGGTGTCCTGGCAGCAAGGTCCTGGACGAGTTCCATGACTAACCCCTCCTTCCAGGCCCAACTGAGCACTCACTGGGGGAGCTCCCCCCACTTGCCAGTAACCCCACTTCCTTTTCTCATGTCAGACACGATGAGGGCCTGGCTCGGTCAGATGAGTAGGGACGTCTTGTCATAATGACAATGCAAACCGTATTTCAGCCAAAGGGACAAAAGCTGATGCTTGCTGGAGGTAACACGGGTCCTTTCTCCCAGGTGACTCCAAGGTGACTCTCTTTTCCTTTAGAAATCAAAGCAGTTTTATTTCTCCAATTATAAAGTAACAGGCTCCTTGTATATGTGGGAAATGTA
Organism: Mirounga leonina; assembly: GCF_011800145.1. Taxonomy (NCBI): domain Eukaryota; kingdom Metazoa; phylum Chordata; class Mammalia; order Carnivora; family Phocidae; genus Mirounga; species Mirounga leonina. The sequence continues at coordinate 84,659,008 of NW_023270447.1, forward strand.
GAGAAGTATCGTGAAGGAAACAGAAACCACCCAGAATCCCACCACTATTAAGGTTTTGCTGTATTTTATTCCGGTCTTATTCTTATACGCATATACATTTTTAAACAAATTGCTATGGTACAATGTAGATCTTATTACTGATTTTTTTTTTCTCTCTTATTGAGCTGTGAGAATTTCCTGCCATTTCAGTTCTTTGAAAACGTAACCTTTCATGGCCACGTAATACGTCATTTTGTGGATCTATTCGTTGAACCTGTCTCCTGTTGTTAGATGGATGTTTTGGGTGTGTTTATACACCTAAGAAAATCATGCTCCCGGCAGAGGTGGACTGAGGTCTCACCCCCTCTTGCAAGTGGCCTCCCTCGTGCCTTTGACAAGTCTGTACCCATCCTGTGTGCACAGGCTAATGCGTTTTTAACTCGTCTCTTAATCAGAGTGGAGTCATGGGGTGTCACCTTTCCCATCATTACGGTGTCCGGGCCGAGCGTCAGCTTTGACGGGCCGCAGGGTCTGGAGTTCTGCTGGGGAGTGAGCCGCAAACGGGACCTAAGGAAACCTCGCCCTGTCTTGTTGGCTCCCAGGGGAGCCCGGCCAAGCCCTGTGACTCCGTCCCAAACACTGGATCTCTCTGGAAATGTCACATTGGTTGTGCCATTCGGTCAGTTAACCCAAATTGCAGCCTCCTTGCTGGGCGACGTGGGCCAGTGGACCTACCTTCCTGCCTGTGCAGGGCAGCCCGGGGGCATGCAGCCGGGGATCTGTTTTGGAGAGGCCCGTGTCCCTGTTAGCTGAAGCTGACGGGTTGCCAGGTGACTCACAGCCCTGGAGCGTGAGGCCTTGCAGCCAGCGGCCGTCCAGTTTCCGCTCTTGCGGCATTCGGTGTGCGACATTCGGTATGGTTTGGAAGGAAGGGCTGGGCAGGCCTTGTCACCTCCAGGCTGGCAGTGTTGATGATGGAGCCTGTGGGGAAGTCCTGGGAAGCTGTCCCGGGCTCCTGCCCTCAGGCCTCTGCCCCGGCTGTTACAGGTGCCCGGATTCTTCCCTCCCGCCCTCCCTCCCCATCTCCGCCTTTACTTCTTTACCTTCCTGGTTCCTATTTAGCCTTCCAGCCTCCAACGGTCTGAGCCCCCGAGGCCGGGTGGGGAGCCTTTCCTGCGTGACCTCATTGGATCCTGTATTATCTCTATGACCACAGCTTGACATGGCTGTGGTTCCCGGGTCTGTCTGGCCTGTTTGGAGGACGCAGAATGTGTCTTTTTCGTCCTTCAATCCCCAGAGGCTGGTACAGTATATGGCATGTTTGGAAACCTTCTGATGGCTTCCACTGCACTTAGAAGAAGCCAACTCCCTCTCATGTCCCACAAGGCATCCCCCACCTCCTCGTCCCTCCCTGCCCAGTCCCCCTCCCCAGCCACATGGACCCCCATCTGTCCCTGGAACACGACAACTGCCAGTGATCAACCAGGACCTCTGAACTTATGGCTCCCTCTCCTCCTAGGACATTTCCTCCTCGAGTGGCTGCGTCTTCCTCAGGCCCCCAGTCAGATGTCCCCACCTCCGAGAGGCCTTCCCTGACCACCCTGCCTGGGCAGTCCTGCACCACCCCCAACTCATCTTGGTGGAGTTTATGTCATAGCACTCGCTGGGGGCCACATCGCTTTGTCCACAAGATATCTGTGTCCCTGCAGAAACACAGGCTCCCAGAGATCAGCCTGTTCGCTGCTGTGTCCCCAGCACCTGCGGTCACGCCCAGTGTGGAAGGGGCTCGGTGGGGCTGTGGGCACATGTGAGCAGATGAAGGCACACCCCCAAGGCCTCTGTCACACCACTGAGGCACAGGCCAAGATCACTGGCCTTGGCTTTTGTCCTCAGCAAATACCCCACTCCAGCTGTAGTCAGCAAAGGATACCCAGAGCATCTTTAAGCAGAGGCGGAGGCCTGGCAGGAAGGTTCTCTGGGTTCCTTTTCCAGATCTGTGCGATCCTGGTCAAACCCCATAGGCCCCTGAGCCTCAGGCTCTCCACTGTGAAGGAGGGAGGGAGCCACCTGTGCCCGGCCCTCTGCTGGCAAGATGAAGGGGCAGCCATCGGGGAGTCTTGGGGTGGCTGGTATGCCCGAATTCTCTGCCCTGCAAGGTGCACCGTGAGTGGCTGGTGCGGGTCACCAAGGACACACATCTCAGTTCACCCCGCTGAACCAGAAACCAGCTCCATCTGGCATAAGCAAACAGAAGGGTTTCTGCTAAGGATGTGGGGTGTCACCAGGAAGCCTAGATCCTGAACCGTCGGGTCCCAGGGAGTACTGCGGGTGAGACTTCCTGGGAGGCCACAGGGGGCACAGAGCCTCCCTCGTGCTCTCATCTCTGCCTCTCATACTTTTTTATTCTCCTCTTCACACGCTGATGGACTCTCTTACGTTCTCACCCGCATGGCAAAAGCACACTCCTCCATTCAGGAGACCAGCTGAGGCCCGGAGACACTGGGCTGTGGTGGTCCCAGTTTCCAGGTCCCAGGAGGAGGCTGTGTCTGGCTCGGTTTGGGAGATGTCCCTCTCGGTCCAGGCAGGGGAGGGGATAGCTGCGGTGACATGGTACACGGGGACTGCGGGGGCGTGGGGCGGAGTTTAGGGAGGGGGCTGTGTAGGCCATCGCCAGGCGTCCTCGACCATAGCTGTGCTTCTAGTGAACTGTCTGATGGCAGATATGTCCCCTAATGTTCCTGGGCCCCAGTGTCCCCTCAGTCCAATATAGGTGATAGCATCGGCCCTTTGACCTCAAGGGATGTCATATGAAGAAGCTCAAAGTGCGGTTTCCTCCACCGCTGCACACAGAAGCTTTTTTTTTTTTAAGATTTTATTTATTTTTTGACAGAGAGAGACAGCGAGAGAGGGAACACAAGCAGGGGGAGTGGGAGAGGGAGAAGCAGGCTTCCCGCGGAGCAGGGAGCCCGATGCAGGGCTGGATCCCAGGACCCTGGGATCATGACCTGAGCCGAAGGCAGACGCTTAACGACTGAGCCACCCAGGAGCCCCCACACAGAAGCTATTTTTTTCTCTTTATGAAAATCCTAGAAATGCAGATGCACAGATCATCCATGCACACAGCTCTCAGATCCCACTGTATTTCAGCATTGCCGGTCAAAGCCCAAGTGTCTGATGATCCACGGAGACGTGCACTGTGTCTTCACAGCCTCCCACTGGCTCGCAGCCTGGCCCCTCTGCTTCAGAGGCTGCTGATCAAGGAGCCCCTGGTGCCCCATCTCCCCCATCCTCTGGGCTGGTTATGGGATGATGCCAAGAGCATGGGTCAGGACCTCAAGGGAACTGCAGGCCCCTCGGGATTAAAGGGAAGATTCTCAGAGGCGAACCCAAATCAAAGAGGCAGGAATCAGGGTGCCGGTCCCGGCTCCGTCCATAGCTAGCAGTGGGACCTGTGAGTCTCGTCCCTCCTTCAGTTGCCCTAGATCACCTCAGATGCCCCTTGGGGCAACAGGTGGGAGCCACTGGAGAAGGGGGGGGCGGAGCAGAACCGAGAGCACACGCGCATGAAAAACAGTTTAGAGCACCGCACTGGCCGAGCTCCCTAAAACATGTTGATGGCTATGTTCCTCCTACTGGCTTCCAATTTTTGGCCCCTGGGCCAGATGGTGGTGGAGATTCCTTCTAGCTCTGATTTTGGCTGATTCTGCACCCTCCTGAGCCAGCCTTCTCATGGGGTCACAGGATGAGCGGGTCCGAAGCCCCCAGCTCCTAGCAAGAGTCTCTGGGGTGGGTTCCCTTGGCACAGGTCCTACCCCCCAGCAGCTGTCTTTTAAACAAGTAGATGCAAGAGTATGTTCCCTTCTTCCTCTTCATATCAAGAAAAGATCCCCCCGCCCAGTTATTAGAATAGCTTTTCTTTTTATAAGACACCAGTGAGGTGATACCTGTTTTAAACGTAACCATCATAAGTGGTTATCTGCATCAGAAATGAAAGCTGCCCATGGTCACGTTGAGGGGCCGGGAGCTTAGAACCAAGGGTCAGGACATCCTACCTCTGCTGCCACCTCCTTGACTTGGGCAGGTCACTAACTTTTCTGGGCTTTGGTTTCCTCGCCTGTCACCCCCTGGTGATCAGGGCAATACTGACATAAAGGAGCTTTAGAAGCAAATGGGGAGCACTTGCAAGAGAAGGGCCATTGTCAACCCATAAGTTTACAAGACAGTGGTTTATAGGTCTTCAGCGCCCTGGACAGTCACGTGGCAAGAACCACAGAACAGTGATGGGCAGCCAACATTCTCTGTACCCCCTTGATGGGATGCGGGAGAGAGGGTGGACATCCCAGTTCGGAGGAACTGTTAGATGATGGGAAAACCTCGGCTTTAATGTTCATTGGTGCGGATGGGAGCGGCGAGCACAGAGAGGAGGTGGTGAGGAAAGGGAGGAAGCTCCCAGCCAGTGCAGGGGGGCTGGGGAAGCTTGCGGGGAGCCCCCCAGGAGGCCAGGAGAAAGAACCGAGTCCCATAGAAAAATGACTGGAAAGGGTAGGCAGCCAAGTGCCACTGGTTGATTTTCTCTGGCTGAAAGAGTGGTTTTATTTTATTTTAAAAAAAAATAATAGACGATTTTTTAGAGAAGTTTTAGGTTTCTGGAAAATTAAGCAGATAATACAGAGTGCCCATATGCCCCCTCCCCCTCTGTTCCCCTATTACGGACACCTTGCATTAGTGCGGTCCATTTGTTACAACTGAGGAACCAACGCTGATACTATTACATTATTATTAATTAAAGTCCACAGCCTACGGTAGGGTTCACCCTTTGTGATGTACATCCTGTGAGTTTGGACAGATGGATAATGTTGTGGATCCACCATCCTGATACCATACAGGTAATTTCACTGTCCTAAAAATGTCCTGTGTTCCACCTGCTTATTCCTCTCCCCTCCTCCTGAACCCCTCCCTGGGAAACACTAACCTTTTTGCTGTCTCTATGGTTGGCCTCTTCCAGAATGGCATAGAGTTTTTCACTTTTTTCTTTTCTTCCGTGGGCTCTTCCATGTTGGTACAATGGATAAGTATGATGTTACTCCTCCCTGACCTTACCTTTATTTTAATATGACCTGAGCCAGACAAACAGGTGCACACATCTACCTGTTAGTCATAGCTCTGTCTTCCTGCTTCTCCAGGTTTGGATAACTGCCCACTCCCCTTATTCCTACAGGGAAGGCCACCCCTCCCCACTGGTAGAGCTTTGGGGACTGCACGGACCCTTGTCGCCTTCTAAAGGCCGGTCCACACGGTTGTAAATGGCCCCTTTGTTAGACTCCCTTCAAATAACCGGGTTTGGGTGGGCTTGGGTGGGCCATGCTCGCCTGCTGGGACCCTGACTTGAGGAACTCTTGCAGACTCTTGAGCAAGGAATGATGGGAGGGGGTTGCTATGGGTTAAATTATGTCTCCCCAAAATCATATGTGGAAGCCCCAACCCTCCCGTACTTCAGATTCTGACCTTATTTGGAGATAAGGCTGTTTTGTTTTGTTTTTTAAAGATTTTTATTTATTTATTTGACAGAGAGAGACCGTGAGAGAGGGAATACAAGCAGGGGGAGTGAGAGAGGGAGAAGCAGGCTTCCCGCGGAGCAGGGAGCCCGATGTGGGGCTCGATCCCAGGACCCTGAGATCATGACCTGAGCTGAAGGCAGACGCTTAACGACTGAGCCACCCAGGCGCCCCGAGACAGGGCTGTTTTAAATGTAGCCGGGATTTGTTTTAATCAGGCATGGTAAGACATGCTGACACAGAAATGACCTATGAAGGAAGAAGTTTAACACTCACAGATCTCTAGGAGCTCTAGAAGTGTGGACGCCATGCAGGGCCATGCAGGGAGGCTCCAGGGATGGTCAGGGGGCAGAGGGACTGACAGGAAAGTGTGGTCAAGAATCTTTATTGTGTTTTTGCAGGAGGAAGGGGCACGGTAAACAGGCTGGGCAGGTTTGGGGTTGGCTAGTTTGAATAATTTGGGCAGGCTGTGGGCTGGGAGGGGGTTCCCTAGTGTCCAGTCCCTGGCCTTGGTGTCATTCAGGGCAGGAGAGAGTGTTCCAGACTGCAAGAGTCTGACAAAAGTGGACTGGGACTGGTCGGATTGCCTAGCAAAGATGCACTTTCAAGCTGGTTGATTACTGTCTCTAGGAAGTGGAGAACCCTGGGAGAGGCCCCAAGATGTCAAAGCTAAATAAAACACAGAAAGTCAAAAACATGATTAATACAAGTGTCACTGTAGATATAATTAGTTAGGATATGGACGCTAGGGCGGGCCTTAAACCAGAATGATTAATGTCCTTATAAAAAGGGGCAATTGGGACACACGCCGACAGGGAGAAGGCAGAGGTCAAGGTGATGCGTCCACAGGCCAAGGAACGCCAAGGATGGCCCCCAAATCCCCAGGAGCTGGGGTTCAGTAGCCTCCAAAATGGTGTCCAGCCGTCAGATTTTATGATGTCAAAGCAAATTGCTCTGCTGCATTTGATTAAGGGGAAGTAAACACTAAAGGTACAAATCAGGCTCTTGCTTATTTGATCGGGGGTTGTCCCTACTCCGCCTCGAGCAGGCTGCTCCCATGGCTCATTAACTGAGTGTCTGACTGTGTTCCAGGCCCTGAGCTAAGCACCCCAGGGCAGCCCCACCCAGTGGAAAGACAAAGTGAGCCACAAATGAACAGGTGAAATTAATTTTAATATTTTATTGAATCCAGCAGATCCAGAAGGTTATTTTTTTCAACTTGTCATCAAGAGAAAAGTCATTCATGAGATCCTTTTCCATGGTGTTTTCATACCAAGTCTTCAAAGTCTGGGGTGTATTTGACATACCCACAGCACATCTCAGTCCAGACTGGACATATATGACCTTGTCAGCACGTGGCCAGGGGCTGCCGCAGTGGACGGCAGAGTTCCAGGTCTGTTAGTGTCGTCCAAGGAGGATGTTTCCAGCCAACATCACCCCATTGGACAGGTGAGAAAGCCAAGGAACAGACAGGTTACTATAACTCGGCCTGGCTCACCAGCCAGAGTGGAGGTGTGACGCAGAGAGACTGGCTGCAGAATCTTCGTCACGAGCCATTGTGCAGCTTCCCAAATCTCATATCAGAAACTGGGGTCCCTTAGCGGCAAGCCTATCCTCTCGGGTCCAGAGCCTCTGCTTTGGGCTCAGAACCTAACTTAGTCAATGGGCTTTCCAGATTCGGAACCTGGCCTGAATCCAAAGATGCCCTGAATGTCTTCGCAGAAACCAGAGCAGACTAAACATGTGTGAAAACAAGTTCAGGTCCAAGTGTGAAGGACCTGGCAGCGATCTGGACAAAAACTCTGCTCTCTTGGAGGGAACATTCCAGAAAACTCAAGCTTAGCTTATAGGGTGATCTAATTTATCCTTCTTCATTTACAGATAGGAAGCCATGGTTCAGAGAGATTGAGTGACTTGTCCAAAGTCACACAGCAAACTAGTGAAAAGCCCAGGAAGGTCTAGCCCAGCCCTCCCAGTTCCAGGCTGCGGCTGTGCCCTCATACTGCTCATCAGTCACCAGACAGGGATGTGGCACAGTGGCTGAGAACTCAGGCTTTGCATTTAGAGGCCCCACCAATTTGAACCCCGTTCTTCTATTTACTAGCTGTGTGAGTCTGGGCAGATCACCTAACCTCTCTGTGCTTCAGTTGTCCCATGTGTAAAATATGGACAATTAATATTCGAGGCTCGGCACGGTGCCTTGGACACAGAAAGCCCGTAATAAACACCAGCTGTTATTATTATCAACTGTAAATCAATACCGGTGTCGCCTCCCCAAGGACGCAGTTCCAGAGGCTCACGCTGAGCCTCCGCTCTGTCTCAGTGTGGTACTCCTGCAGGTGCTTGGGACGGAGGGTCCGCTCCCAGGCGAGGCTCTGCCTCTGACTTGCTGTGTGATCTTGGGGGCTGTGTTAGTTCCTGTAACACATTACCGCAAAATTAGGGCCTTAAGTTCACACAGATCTATAATCTTATAGTTCTCTGGGTCAGAAGTCCAAAACAGGTCTTGCTGGCTGAAATCGAGGCGTCTGGGTTCCTTTGGCCTTTCCCAGCTTCCCCTGTTTCCCCACCTGTGAAAGTAGAGGCTCAGATAAAGGTGAGGGCCTCTCTGCCCGCCCAGGTTGTTTCTAGGGATGCCCCCTGCCCCCCTCCAGCCGCTGCCCCTGCGGTCCCTTCCAAACAGCCCGCAGCTCTAGCCCCAAAGATAGCAACTGCCCCCAGTGCTGGGATCTTCTGGAAACTGCACGGGCAGGCGTCTGCTTCTGGGACCCCAGGTCTACCCGTGGCCCCCCCAGCTGCCAAAAGAACCATAAACATAACAAAAACCCAACCTGATCCCTGACCTCCCTGGAAAATCAGTATTGCTGTGTTGGTTTCAGAGACATCTGAGGTGGGAGAGAACTTAGGGGATGAGAGGGACGGCGGCGCTCATGGACGGCTATCCTGGGGTGACTGTCAAAAGCAGCACAGATCCGGGTAGTCACCAGGGTCTCCAGAGAGAGGCAGGCCTCACATGCTGAGGGGGCAGGATGGACGGGATCCAGAGGAGAGAGGGAAGGTGGCACCACTGAGCAGACCCAGGGGGACACGAAGGCCGCTTTCACAGCTGGGATGAAGTTGTCCCTTGGAGAGTGGCCCGGTGAAGTCCCACAAATGGCCACGGGGTGAGCCCACACGTACTGCCTCGGTGTCATGGAGGGGGGATGGGCTTTGGTGATAGCCAGGCCTGCTTTTACATCCGCACCTGGGCAGATGAGCTGGTTGACTTTGGGCAAGTCACACGGCTTCTCTGAGCCCCGGTCTCTGCATCTAAAAAATACCTCACACTCATGTTCGTAGCAGTATTATTCACGATAGCCCAAAGCAACCCAAGGGTCCACTGAGGACTGGAGAAGCAAGATGGGGTCTATCCATACAATGGAATGTGAGTCAGCTTTATTTTATTTTATTTTATTAAAGATTTTATTCATTTTTTTTGACAGAGAGAGACACAGTGAGAGAGGGAACACAAGCAAGGGGAGTGGGAGAGGGAGAAGCAGGCTTCCTGCAGAGCAAGGAGCCCGATGTAGGGCTCGATCCCAGGACCCTGGGATCATGACCTGAGCCGAAGGCAGACGCTTAACGACTGAGCCACCCAGGTGCCCCAGCTTTATTTTATTTTATTTTATTTATTTTATTTTATTTTATTTATTTTATTTTATTTATTATTTTGTAAAATTTTATTTATTTATTTGTCAGAGAGAAAGCACAACCAGGGGGAGCAGGAAGCAGAGGGAGAAGCAGGCTCCCCGCTGAGCAGGGAGCCTGATGTAGGACTTGATCCCAGGACCCTGGGATCATGACCTGAGCCAAAGGCAGATGCTTCACTGACTGAGCCACCTAGGTGTCCCATGACGTCCCATGAGTCAGCTTTAAAAGGAAGGACATTCTAGGGCGCCTGGGTGGCTCAGTTGGTTAAGCATCCAACTCTGGATTTCGGCTCAGGTCATGATCTCGGGGTCATGAGTTCAAGCCCCACATTGGGTTCCTTGCTCAGCAGGGAGTCTGCTTGAGATTCTTTCCCCCTCTCCTTCTGTCCCTCCCCACACAAATAAATAAATAAATAAAATCTTCAAAGGGCTGTTAAGAAAGAGGATCAAGTGAGTTGATAATGGTGAAGTCCTCATCACAGTTCCTGGTAAATAGTAGGAGCTTCAATAAATATTACTTCCTTATCAAATGTCATCTCAACAGTGTAATTGGATGGGGCCCGCTTCCCATGCATGCCCTTCCTCACCCCCAACACACTCGACACATCACGTTTTGCACCTGGCCAGTGGGCCCACTGTTAGAGATTTATTTGGGGCAATGAGAACTCCTAAGGACAGGTCCAGGGAGAGAGCCACATAGTAGGTGTCTCTGAGTACTCCACGGCAGCATGGAACATTGATCACCATGAGTATGGGAGGTAACCAGACTCATGGGGCCAGTCTTAGACTTTCTCACACAGAGGAACCTGCCAGAATGTTCTCTTTAACCAGATCGTCAATAATAACTAGACACAGATAAGTATCCCTAGCACTAGCAAATAACTGGTGTTGATAACTGAGGTGGTAGTGATGGTGGTGGTAGAAATGGTGGAGGTGACATCATGGTGGAGATGGTGCACATGGGACAGGTGGTGGACATCATGGTGGAGATGGTGGAACCAGGACAGGTGGGGGACATCATGGTGCGGATGGTGTACATGGGACAGGTGGTGGACATCATGGTGGAGATGATATACATGGGACAGGTGGGGGACATCATGGTGGAGATGATATATATGGGACAGGTAGGGGACATCATGGTGGAGATGGTGGAGCCAGGACAGGTGGGGGACATCATGGTGGAGATGATGGAAGCAGGACAGGTGGGAAACATCATGGTGGCAATGGTGCACATGGGACAGGTGAGGGACATCATGGTGGAGATGATGGAACCAGGACAGGTGGGGGACATCATGGTGAAGATGGTGTACATGGGACAGGTGGTAGAAGTAATAATGGTGGTGATGGTCAAGATGATGGCCGTGATGATAATGCTGGTGGTGGTAGCAGAAACGTGTGCACGCCTTCCCAGAGAATAAGATCTTCAGCCCTCAGTGATCATCTCCGCTCATGTCTTACCAGGAGGAGGACAGGCTGGGAAAACTGCACTGTGAGTCTGTCGATGTTTTATCCTCCTGCAGTGACTGATGTGGGTGTCCTGAGGTCCAGGGCTGCAAGTCAGGCTGGAGTGTAGGATATCAGATGCAAGTCCCAACCCTGGCGTAGGACCGACTGCACTCTGCTGCCCATCCTACAGAACATGCTCCGTGGAGCCAGCACCAAGCAGGAGCCCTTGACCCGATGCTGCCAGTGCCTCTTCCTCTGGTGGAAATCAGCTGATTACTTAATCAGACAAAGTGTCTGCAGCTGAGACAGGGAGGACAATTGGGAATTTCCCCTGATGCCACAGCCCATATTTAATGAAAGTCATAGTGGAGAACAAAGGCCAGCACTATAGGAAATTAGAGCTGACGTTCCCAGCACCCCGCCCTCCTGCAGTCCATGCAGGGATGCCTCCCTGAGAAGTCTTCCTCTGTGACACCAAGAGGCTGCAGCAAGGGGCCATGGGACCCGCACCTTCAGGTCCAATGAAGGGGAGACGTGGGGCGGGGCAGCACGCACAGATGCCTTTGGATCTAACCTTCTACACTGCTGCGAAAGCAGGAAGCCATGGCTGGAAGTCTGGCCGTGCATCTGAAAGAACACCATGCTGCTTCTGTCTCACGCTCCTTTGGGTTTGGAGTTCTGGGGGGCTGCTGGGGAGCCCCAGGCAGGGTTTCAGCAGCCCACACCGAGCCTCCGACTCCAGAGAGCGGGAGGGGAGACTGATAGGAGGGTGGGCTTTGGTCAAGAGCAGTGAGATGAATGCCCAGGGGTCCCTGGAGGACCTTCATGCTGGTCTTTCCTCCCCGGGGTGGGAGCTGTAGTTCCAGCAGTGGTTTGGGTGGAGAGGATCGGCCACATTCTCTCCCCAACCCTCCTTCTCACACCTTGATAAGACATGTGAAGCATTTAGTACAGGTCTTGAGCAGGCAGTTCACAGAAGTGCCACTCCAAATGGTCCACGACATTTAGCTCTACTCGTAATCAGAGAAATGCAAATTAAAGCAGCAGTTACGCTCTTTTATGGCTTATGAGATCGGCAAAGATGAAAGAGTGACAAAACCCATTGTTAACACAAGTGCAGGGACAGTCTTCAGCTTGTGGGAATGCATCGTGGGGAGATGATTAAGAATGTGTATATAGATGCCCATAGTGGCCTTGCTTCTAGTAAGGAAGAAACTGGAAGCACCGTGGGATTGTAGAAGTAAATCATGGCTCATCCACACAATACAGGGCCTGCAGCCATTACAAATGATGTTTGGAGGGAGTGCCTGCATGGCTCAGTCAGTTAAGCGTCCGACTCTTGATCTCAGCTCAGGTCTGGATCTCAGGGTCATGAGTTCGAGCTCCACCTTGGGCTCTGTGCTGGGTGTGGAGCTTGCTTAAAAATAAATAAGTAAATAAACAAGTGACGTTTGGCAATGACATTGGTTGGATGGAAAGATGTTCCCAGTATGGTTATCCAGCAGAGTGGCAGAGTATATTTCTACTTGGGCGGTTTCTGTACAGAGACGCACAGAAGAAATCTAGAAAAGTATAAGCCAGCGTGTTAAATATGTATTTATGGGGGTGCCTGGGTGGCTTAGTCGTTAAGCATCTCTGCCTTCGGCTCAGGTCATGATCCCAGGGTCCTGGGATCGGGGCCCACATGGGGCTCCCTGCTCGGCGGGAAGCCTGCTTCTCCCTCTCTCACTCCCTCTGCTTGTGTTCCTGCTCTCGCTATCTCTCTCTCTGTCAAATAAATAAACAAAATCTTTAAAAAAAATATATGTATTTATGGGTCCTTTTATCCTCTTTTTTGTTTATTTCTTTTCTTTCAGTGTATACATGGGCTTTGCCTAGGCGGAGTTGGGAAAACAAAAATATATTTTTAATGACAAAAGTGCTTAGAAGAGCCTGTCCTTGATGTGGATTGGGGGGGGGCTAGTTCAGGGGGGAGGGCCCCAGAGATCCTCTGGCTGCAGGCCCGTTTGTTGGCAAGGGGCAAGAGATTAATCTCAATCTACCATCCGCTGTGTCACCATCTATTTCGGGAGAATGGCAGCTCTTCACCCTCTCCAGCTCAGGTGTCAGCTGCTGGGGAGAAGTCATCAGTCAAGGGGACAGAGCAGCAACATGCGGGGGACCGAGCCATCCTGCACGAGGAAGGAGGCCTGTCTCCAGGGGATGGTTCCCGCAGGGCGGGGCTGCTGGACTGAGTGGGCTCTGGCCACCTTCATGGTCAAGCCACTCAAGGCTCAGTTTACCAGGACAGAGAGACTGTGGCCCAGTGTCAGTCACGTGCTGACCCCTTGGCCAGGGGAGGGCCATGCATTTTCTAGAGTTACCCAAGGGGTGGAAGGCGATGGCCCAAAATGCAATCTGGGAGCAGCCTCCAAATAAGGAGACAGGGAGGACGAGAGGCCAAAGGGCAGCAGATGACTGTCACACATAAGACACCCGGAGTGGGTTGAATTGTGTCCCTTCCAAGAGATATGGCCAAGTCCTAAAGCCTGGAACCTGTGAATGGGGCCTTATTTGGAAAAAGAGTCTTTGCCGATGTAACTAAGGATCTCAAGATGAGCTGAGCCTGGATTTTGGATGGGCCCTAAATCCAAAGGCAGGTGTGTTTTTTGGAAGAGGGAGATTTGACAGAGGCAGAGGGTGGAGTGATGTTGCCATAAACCAAGGAAGCTCTGGAGCCACGAGAGCTGGACGAGGCCGGGATGCATTCCTTCCTTGAGCCTTTGGAGGGAGCCCTACCCTCCTGGTACTTCATTCCAGGCTCTGGCCTCCAGAACTGGGAGGGAATAAACTTGTTTCAAGCCACCCAGTGTATGGCAATTAGTTAGGGCAGCCCTAGGAAAGGAAGACAACACCCAGACCCTTGAGCATGACCTTGGGTGTTCTTTCCTCCGAGTATCCTGGTCGGGTCTGCACGCTTAATGTGCAGCCTCGGCATAATGATATGGCCCACTGGGGCTTAGTATCCCCTGCAGGAATTTGTGCAAGCATTTTTAAGGCAATAAGAGAGGATAACGGCTAACCACACAGGCTCTGGAGTCAGACCGCCTGACCCCGAATCCTGGCTCTACCCTTTCTTAGCTAGATAACCTTAAGCAAGTAACACAGCGGTTCAGTTTCCTTACCTGCGAACCAGAGTCACCATAGTACTTGCCCCAGAGTTCGTTTTGTGGATTAAAGCAGTGTAGACAGTGCAGGGTGCTTAGACGGACACCTAGCATGTGGTAAGACTCCAGGGGGGTTAACTGATGTGGGGGGCTCTCTGTTCCCGAAGAGTGCTGAGAATTTCCACCCCTCGGGAGGGAAAAGCACAGGACAAACACATAGAGCTTCTCTTTCCTCGCAGGGAGTGGAGAGTTATCTATTGATGGATTTGGGGAAAAAGACTTTGGTCCAGCACCAGCGGCTGTTAGGGGGGATGGTCTATCTGTCAGGGGTGATGGTTTAGGAAGCTCCTTGTGGCTGCACCACTAAACCATTCTCCCATCCTATCTTTATTGAGACACTCATTTAAAAATATATTTTGAAAGTTCTAGGTACTGGGAATACAGCAGGGAACAAAACCAGAAGCCTGACCTCACAGAGCCGGCACTGGAGTGGGGAGGGGCAAGGAAGCAGAAAATAAACAAATACGTACATAGGTAATATGTCAGGTGGTGCTGAATGCTCTAGAGAAAAATAAAGCCAGGTGGGGGGATGGGGAACGATCGTGGGGGTGGGGAGAGCATCGCCAACAAAGTGACATCTGAGCAGGGGCCCTAAGAACATGAAGGAGTGAGCCAGGTAGAGGGAGCACGTGCAAAGGCCCTGAGGCAGGCCTGTGCTTGGGGGAGCTCTGAGTCCTGCGGTAATGGAGCTGATTTTCTGTTCTCCTTCCTCAGGATTCCATGTCTCTCGTTCATTCAGTTCTAGCTTCAGGGTGGAAATTGTTTTGTTTTGTTTTTTAGTATTTTATTTATTTATTTGATAGAAAGAGACACAGCGAGAGAGGGAACATAAGCAGGGGGAGTGCGAGAGGGAGAAGCAGGCTTCCCGCTGAGCCCGGAGCCCGATGCAGGGCTTGATCCCAGGACCCCGGGATCATGACCTGAGCCGAGGGCAGACGCTTAACGACTGAGGCACCCAGGCACCCCTGGGGTGGGAATTGTTTTATCTGAAAAACCCCACATCTGTAATAAGTAGGAAGAGTTCACATCTTGGAGGCACTTCATTGAAGAAGGGCAAGAAGTCATCAAAATTGGTAGCTACCAATATTTTTGCCACTAAGAACCTTTTAGGTTAATGTTTCCAGACCCCAGCTTTGAAAGATGTTGTCCACCAAACTGCATATTTGACTACCAGCCCCTATGGCCTCGTCACAAACAAGTGAGTTGTTTCTGATCAGCTTTCTGACAGACCCGCAGCCCACCTTCAGGACCCTGGCTGGGTGTCTCACACTAGGACCCTTCCCACCTAGACATTTCTGACTTGTTCTGGATTTTCTTGGGTTTTGTGATATTCATGTACCGTGTGCCAGGCTCTAAACTGGGAGCTGTGGGTGCAGACATGGTAGGCACAGCCTCCCATCCTGTAGAGTATGGGGGTTATGGATTATGATGTATGGGGGTTCAGGAAGGAGTGGAGTATGATGTATGGGGGTTCAAGAAGGAGAAGCCTGACTCAGGGGAAGGGGGAACATAGGTAGCATTCAGGGCAGGCTTCCCGTAGGAGGTGTTTCCTGAGCTTTGAATTGGAGTTGGTAAACCACCTTGAAAGGGTCAGATGGCAAATCTTTTAGGCCTTGTAACTACTCAAATCTGCCACCATAGGGCAAAAGCAGCCCGAGAGAACGTGGAAACCAATGGGCCCCAACCATGTTCCAGGGTGACTTGACTCCCAAAAGCATATGGGAGGGATGGAGGAAGGGGTGTGTGGCCCTGGAGCTGTCTGCTCTTGAAGAATAAGGATGCGACCCCCGGGGACTCGTTCCAGGTGGAATGTGAAGTACAGAATACAGACAGCAACCCCCAAGGCGGCCCGGGATCAGGGGTTGTCTGTCCAGACACCCACAGGCCCTTGGCAAAGGGAGGAAAATGAGGGCAGCGTGCTGAGTGGTCCTTAAGGCTCAACATATTTATCCCTTTTCATCTTATCCCGCCCTTCTTAACTTTAATGGCATACAAAAGTTTCTCTTATAAAATGTTGATGATGATGGGGCACCTGGGTGGCTCAGCCGTTAAACGTCTGCCTTCAGCTCAGGTCATGATCCCAGGGTCCTGGGATCGAGCCCCACATCGGGCTCCGGGCTCTGTGGGAAGCCTGCTTCTCCCTCTCCCACTCCCCCTGCTTGTGTTCCCTGTCTCGCTGTGTCTCTCTCTGTCAAATAAATAAATAAATCTTTAAAAAAAAAAAATAAAATGTTGATGATGATAGTGATGGTGATGATGATGGGGTATGTTTTGAATGTTCTTACGGGGCAAAGTTAGTAGTCCTATGTCAGTCTCTCTCCTTTCCTTTCCTTTCCTTTCCTTTCCTTTCCTTTCCTTTCCTTTCCTTTCCTCTCCTCTCCTCTCCTCTCCTCTCCTCTCCTCTCCTCTCCTCTCCTCTCCTCTCCTCTC
>NW_023270447.1:84675322-84679593 GCF_011800145.1 Mirounga leonina
TTCTTTCTTTCTTTCTTTCTTTCTTTCTTTCTTTCTTTCTTTCTTTCTTTCTTTCTTTCTTTCTTTCTTTCTTTCTTTCTCTTTCCTTCTTTCCTTCTTTCTCTCTCTCTCTCTCTCTTTTTTACCAGCATATAACATCCAAAACCTGAGGACCACAAGCTCTAGACTGTAGACTCTCGAGAGATCTTCGTCATGGGCAGAGGGCCTTAGCCTCAACTCTGGCCATGGCCTCTGGGACACAGAACAGGCAGAAGCCATTGCCCAGGGGCTGCACACTCAGATGCTTGCAAAGGATCCAGGTGGGGGACAATGAGTGAAGAGGCTCGTGGCATGTGTCCCGTCTCATTACAGCAGCCTGACAATTGCGTCCATGTGACAATGCTGCTTCGTCTCCTGATTTAAATGGGATTTTTTAAGATTCTTTAAAGACTACCACCATCGCATTGACCAAAAAAATATATATTTTTTGATGTCTTAATCCAAATTCTCAGTTCCTGGCCATGGCTCTCTGGTGACTCCACACACAGCCCACCGGAAATCTGCCAGGGACCGTCCCTCGGGAAGATACTGTAGCTAGGGGGCACTGTCCTAGTCCTGGAGGCGCATCTAACACCCACCTACGTTTTCGGATTCCACCTGTGCCTCTTTCCTCGAGGCCTTTCTCATTCCACCCGAATAATCCTTCAAACTCAAAGCTATTCATCCATTCCATAAATGCTGATGAGAACGTACTAGACCTTCTAGACACCTTGTCTCTTCATTCTCCAAATTTGTGACGCCCTATAGATCCCCACCTGTTTATTATCTTCCTTTCCAGTAGCTTCATATATTTTAGTTTTGGTTCCTCGGCTGAATTATAAATGTCCTGGGGCCAGGGATGCCACTTTCTTTGGCGCTTCAGACAACATGGACAGACGAACGAAACACAGGCTTCAGAGTAAAACAGACTGAGTTGAGTGTAGCTTGAATTCCGGCTTTACCATTTAATAGTACGCAAATTGCCAAAGATTTCTGAGGCCGTTTCCTCAGCTATGAGTTGAGCATAGTGCTGCTCACCTCCCAGATGAAGTAAGTGATAAAGGACGTGTGCTAAGGGGCGTGCACTGTATCCATACACAGCAGGTGCTCGGTACATGGTCCCCACACGGGCATGCCCATCCTTCCCAGTTTAGGGCATGGGTGAGGGCTCAGGACATTGTAGGTGAATTATACTGAATTGAGAGATATGCATATTCTTCCTTTTCAGAAATATGCCCAGTGTGTCTCCCCTGGGCTCTCCCAGTCCTGCTCTCCACACAGTGTTGATTCACTAGGGACTAGCCCTTTGCAATGTGGCTGCTAATCCCTGATGAAATATCACATGCCTAGCCTTTACTTAAAAAGAAGGAGCAGGCCAATAAGCACATGAAAAGATGCTCAAGTCATTAGAGAAATGCAAATCAAAATCACACCCACAAAAAATGAGATACTACTTCACACCCCTTAGGATGGGCCTTATTATCTTTTTAATGTGACATAACAAGCGTGGGCAAAAATGTGGAGAGACTGGAACCCTTGTGTACTGCTGGTGGGAACGTAAAATGGGGTGCATCCACTGTGGACCACAGTATGGAGGTCCCTCAAAAAGTTAAACACAGAATCACCATATGACCGAGCACTTCCGATTCTGGGCATATATCCCAAAGAACTGAAAGCGGAGATTTCAACAGGTATTTACATGCCAATGTTTATAGCAGAAGTAGTTACAATAGCCACAAGGTGGAAACCACCCAAGTGTTCCATCAACAGACGAATGGATAAATAAAATGTGGTGTATCCAAGCAACGGAATATCATTCAGCTTAAAAAAAGAGGGAAATTTTGATAGATGCTACAGCCATGGAGGGACCTTAAAAACATTATGTTTGGGGGCGCCTGGGTGGCTCAGTTGGTTGGGCGACTGCCTTCGGCTCAGGTCTTGATCCTGGAGTCCCGGGATCGAGTCCCGCATCGGGCTCCCTGCTCGGCGGGGGTCTGCTTCGCCCTCTGCCCTCTTCCTTCTCGTGCTGTCTCTCATTAAAACAAAAAAACAAAAAAACAAAAAAACAAAACATTATGTTTGGTGAAATAAGCCAGTCACAGAAGGACACATATTGTATGGTTTCACCTCTACGGGTAGGCAAGTTCATAGAGGCAGAAAGTAGGACAGTGATTAGCAGGGGCTGGGGGTGGGGGAAGGGGAGTTATTCTTTAACGGGTACAGAGTTTAGGGGATGAGAACATTCTGGAAATGATAGTGGTGATGATTGTACAACACTGTAACTATACCTCATTCCACCAAATTGCACACTTAAAACAGTACGTTTTTATGTCCTGTATGTTTTGCTGCAATAGAAAGTACACGGAGGAGGGGCACCTGGGTGGCTCAGTCGGTTGAGTGGCCAACTCTTGATTTCAGCTCAGGTCATGGTCTCAGGGTCAAAAGATGGAGCCCCTGCATCGGGCTCCTTGCTCACTGGGGAGTCTGCATGAGGATTCTCTCTTTCCCTCTCCCTCAGCCCCTTCCCCTGTGTGCTTTCTTTCTCCAAAATAAATAAATAAATCTTAAAAAAAAAAAAAAGGACACAGAGGAAGAAAGAGAAGGAGAGAGGGAGAGGAGGAAGAGGAGATTGAAGGGAAGATAGAGGAGAAGCCTCCGCTCCCTCTGTAGTCAGAGAATGACTCTCGATGTGCAGATCATCCATTTTCCACACCGCTAAATCCCGCTTTTGCTCTGAGCTCTTTCTGCCTCCCTTCAGGTATTCTGAGCAAGGAGAGGAAAGTAGACAATTTCTTCTGAATTTTCACCTCAGACCCATATAATTAAAAACGTCTCTCTTGTTGCTGCGGAAAAGCATGGAGAGCACTGTGATGGTGGAGTTTTGACGGCCTGGATATTTAGGCAGACATTATTCTGGGTGCACCTATGAGAGTGCCTTTGGATGAGATGAACATTTGAATCTGTGGACTGGGTGAAGCAGAGTGCTCTTCCCAGTGTGGGTGGGCCTCATCTAATCAGTTGATTAGAACAAAACAAAACTGATCCTCCTGTGAGTAAGGGGGAGCTCCTTCTGCCTGATGACCTGGAGCTGGATCATCGGTTCTTGCCTTCTGACTTGAACTGAAACATTGGCTCTTCCTGGGGGTTGCGCCTGCCGATATTCAGCCTGAAACTACACCATCAGCTCTTGGGGTCGCCAGCTTACTGGTTGCGGACCTTGGGACTTGTCACCCTCCATAATTGTGTGAGCCAATTCCTCATGATATTTCTCTTTACACACACATGCACGCACACACACACACACACACCCTATTGGTTGTGTCTTTGGAGAACTCTGACTAATGCAGGAAGCCTCCTCAGATATCCGGAGTCAGGTGTGGGCACAATTTGAAACTTTGAAAATCTGAATAAAATGAACGCTGTTTTTTAAGCATGAATGGTGGCCAGGCGCCACAGTTAAGAGTTTCCAGACGTCCCCTATGTCATGCTCACAACACCATCACCAGGCCAGGGGAGGGGAGGAGTGGGGAGGTGTTGTTCCAGGGCTCACGGGAGGGTGTCCCTCCACATCTGCATTCAGAGCTCTGCTCCTGACAAGGAAGGGAGACCTCTTCGGTCCGTCTAGGTCAGGGCTGGAGACAGGAGGGTCGCTGGAGAGTTCTAGAGCATCTCTTTAAAAGACAGTCTGCCTGAAAGGAACGTGTTGTGAGATGCTGGGTGGGACTGGGCCACTCTGGGAGAGCAGGTGAGCCAGGGTGGTGGTCCAAGTGTGGACTGGCTGGGGTTAGTCTCAGCTCTGTCGTTCCCCGGCTGCGTGGCCTTGGGCAAGTCACTTGATGTCTCTGTGCCTCGGTTTGATCATCTGTTAAACGGGGATAGTTATAGTAGACTCCTCATTGGGTTTGCGTGAGGATCGAATAACCTAACATGTGTAAAGACCTAAGAGCAGCGCCCAGCGTGCTCAAAATGCTGTGTCAGTATTGACTTTTGTTTGCTGATCTTAGCTCAGACAGCCGAAGAGATGGGGGTCAGGAAGGGAGGGAGAACATTTCAAATCAAGTAGGGACATCCCAGGGACTCCCTCCCTCCCCTCATGTGCCCGTGTCCCCCCACCTTTCCACTGGCCCGGTGCTGGTGCCCCTCCTGTTAGACCGAAGGTCCTAAGGCCAGAACTGTGTCTTTCTCTTCTTCCTTCCTTCCTTCCTTCCTTCCTTCCTTCCTTCCTTCCTTCCTTCCTTCCTTCCTTCCTTCCT
>NW_023270447.1:84679603-84697723 GCF_011800145.1 Mirounga leonina
CCTTCCTTCCTTCCTTCCTTCCTTCCTTCCTTCCTTCCTTCCTTCCTCTCCTTCCTTTTTTGCGTCCTTCGCAGCCTCTAGCACAAAACCTCACCTGTTGTGTTTAATGCATGAATCAAAGGAAGCCATTTGATAGCTAAGCTCAGTCACGAAGCGTAGCCCTGCCATAGAGGTTAACTTTCCCCTAAAGTTCTCAACCAGAAGGACTTTACTGCCCTCTCCCAGGGGCCACGTGGCACTGTTAGGAGACATTTGTGATTGTCCTCCTGGGTGCGGGAATGCTGGCAAACACCCTGCCCCACATAGGGGTCGTGCCCTGATGACGCAAAACATCAGTAGTGCCAAGGGTGAGAAACTCTGGTCTAGAGTAAGATCGCGCAGGAGAGAAGAGATACCCAAAGTCAGATTACCCTGACTCCTGAGTTCCACAGCCAGCCTGGGACGTGTCTCCAGAGCGCTCAGGCAGTGATGCCCTGCCCGCTCTGCTGAGCCTTGTCTGCCCGGCTGACGCTCTTTGACTCTTCTTACTTCTCTGCCTTTTGTGAGCTACGAAAACCCATTAAGACAGCGTATCTTATCGTGCTAGCTCCACCAAGCGTGGTTCCAGAGTCTCCCACGCCTGGTGGGCTTGTGTGTGCTGGTTTGCAAACAAGCCTGTTTCTTCTAGCCACAGAGAAATGTGAGATGACATTCTCTAAAAGTGTCACTTTGTAAAAATGCCAAGCCTAATCTCCAGGCACAGAGACCATCGTGGAAATCGGAATTGACTCAAGGAGTCTTGGCGAGCAAAGGTGGGATTTAAGTGGCAGGCTCTGTAGGCTTGTGTTGCTGCATTGCGGTTGTTTTCCAGTGAATACAGCTTATTGAAGGCAAGAACTGCTAGAAAGTTTCTCTAGGCAATAGTACCTCATATAGGCTTGGGGATTGCAAATATTATCTTGGAATTAGAAACTTCCTGTGCTTCATTGGAGTCCATCTTGTTTATGTTCATAACACCTGTGGCTGTGGGGGAAGTGTTCGGAGGAGGCAGGCAGGTGAATTGATTTGTCCACTTTCCATTGAAGAAAACAAGGGAAGCCCGAGGGAACCCCAATATAACTCTGTCTTCCAGTTCTAATTCTGTTCAAGGGCATTGAAAATGCTCATAAGTGGTCAACGAAAGTTGGGCTTCTTTAAGAAAAAGAAAGTCAAAAACGAGTCCAGCATAACCTGGAGAAACATGCAGAGCCCTCGCCCAGCTCGTTCCCGGGGTATGTGAGGTGGGCGCGGGATCAGGGAGAGGAGGAACTGGGAGTGTGGTTGCCACGGCAACAGCTCCCTCAGGGAGGAGAGCCTCAGTGGGTTGGCTGTACACTATGTAAAAGATGGGCCAGGACAGAAGGAAGGAGGAAGCCTCTGTGTCTGAGCCGGAGAAGGAAAGATACCCAAATAAAGACCCAAAGGGTGGTTGCAGGGTTGCTGTGCACTTAGCAGCCTGCTCTTCACAGGACGGAAGCCAGCTCCTTAGTGAGGTGTGAAGAAATCATTCTGACTTTCAGATAATTCTGGAGATGGATTGAGGGCCAGCTTTGAAACCCAGAAGTCCTGAAAAAGAGAGAAATTGCAGGTTTTCCTGGAAGTTGAAAGGAAGTCAAAGGGAAGAAGAGATTGTAGGCAGCTGAGCCTCACGTCAAAATGGTGTCCTCACATTTCCGGGAAGCCGTGTCGCTGAAGGCGAGCTATGTAAACTCTCTATGCTTCAGTTTTCTCATCCATAAAATGGGCATGCTAATACTACCTACCTCATAAAGTTGTGGCGAGAATTAAGAGTTGGTATGTTTGTAGCACTTGGAAGAGAGTTTGCACACAAAGTGCAATATGCGTGCTAGTTTCTACTGCTTCATTTTTCTCTCCTCTTCCAGATCAGAAACAGAAGATCTGGGTCTCTTTGTGCATTTTAATATTACACATTCTCTTATATCTGAAGTTTGTGAAATCATGGTAGTAACTTGACTTTGTATACAGTTTGTATTGTGTATCAGTCAGGGTGTGTAGATTATGCTTGGTAACAAACAACCTTGGGTTGCTGACTTCTCACACAAGTCTACCTTTTGTTCATGTCCAGTGAGGGTTTGTGTTTGTTTTCTAGGGCTGCCATAACAGAATACCACAGGCTGGGGGGCTTCGATAACAGACATCGATTTTCTCACAGTTCTGGAGGCTGGAAGTCCCAGATCAAGGTGCCAACAGGACTGGTTTCTGGTGGGGTCTCTCTTCATGGCTTATCGATGCCACCTTCTGGAGTCCTCATGTGGCCTCACCCTCTGTGCACATGCAGAGAGAGAGAGAGAGAGAGAGTTTCTTCCTCTTCTTAGGAGGACACCAGTCCTGTGAGATTAGGGCCCCACCCTTCTGACCTCATTTAACCTAATTATCCCCCTATTATTATTTCTAATTACAGTCACACTGGGGGTTAGGTCTTCAACATATAGAAGTGGTGAGGGGCACAATTCAGTCCATAACAGGGTTGGTGGCCTGTGTTCATGATTTTCATTTGGAGACCCTGGCAAGTCAGGGGCTTCATCTCAACCCATGTCCACGTGTCCCATTTCAGCTCATACTAAACACCCCTTTGCCCACTCTGCTGCCCCTAGTTACATGGTGTTCCCAGAACACTGAGATCTTTGCCAATTTCCTGTCTCCTCTGACTCGATTGTTCTTCCGTGACTGGTTCCATCTCGTTCTTTAGATCTTTGCTGAAACAGTACCTCCTGAACACCACATCTAAAGACACTCCTCATTTCACCCTAGTGTGTCATCTTCACATTTATGTCTTTCTTTTTTTTTTTAAGATTTATTTATTTATTTATTTATTTGAGAGCAAGATCGAGCATGCATGTGATGGGGGGAGGGGGAGAGAGAGGGAGAGAAGCAGACTCCCCACTGAGCATGGAGCCCGACGAGGGGCTTGATCTCATGACCCTGAGACCACGACCTGAGCTGAAATCAAGAGTCAGACACTTAACCAACTGAGCCACTCAGGCTCCCCAACATTTATGTATTTCTTGATCTACTCATTAGTTGTCTACACCTAAGCTGCATTAGGGCAAGAACTTTGTTGTGCTCACTGCTTTATCCCCAGGGCCTGGTATGAAGTAGATACTCAGTAAACATGTGCTGATGGCATGAATGCGTGTCTGTCTTCTAGAATTTATACTCTCTGAGATTAGGGGCCTTTTTTGCCTTGTTTATCATCAATCCCTTGGCACAGGATAAAGTGCTCAGTAAAGGTGTGTTGAGTGAATAAACGAGTGTCTGGAAAACCATCCTCATGGTGCTCGGATCTTCATGCCTTGGGCAAGTTTTCCTTTAGGCTCACTAGGTAACTGGAGGGTATGGAATCCACCCAGCTACAGTTGTCCTAGCTGTCCCCCTACTTCACTTGATGGCACCACGAGGATGAAATGCATTATTGTATGTGAAGCGCTTAGAACAGCATCTGGTCCCTGGTAAGTTCAAGTTAGCATTTATTGTTACTATTGTTTTAAAGCACTTTCTCACACAGACTCAGATGTCAGATTTTCCTGGACTGGAGTCTTTTTAAATCAGCCAAACACTCTTCAAGTGAAATCTTAAGGGGAACCTCAATATATAAAACAGAGGGTACCAGGACTCCTCTGGGCATCATCGGAGTGAGCGTCCCAGAAGCTCGCCAACTCCCCGGGGAACCTGCATTTTAAAGCTCTCTTCAGGTGATTCTGAATCACACAGAAGCTTCACAGAAGCTTCGGTAACTGCTGTTGGAAGGCCACCTTCAGATATAGCCTATTTTCCCCACTCCCGTCAAGGGAAAACCCTTCTGGAGTAGTGGACTTACTCCAGTGCTGTGCTAATCCTCTGTTCATTTTGCGCCCTGAGGACAAGGAAAAGGAGGATGGCATCCAGCTCGGGAGGTGGCACTGCACGCTGGAGTGTATGGCAGCCGTGGGCACTACCCCCGGCCCCTTGCATCTGCCGCCCGCCCCCAATCCTGGGTGGTACCCAGGTCTGGATCAAGGTCTACAGAGGCCCTGACACTGAATCTCCTCTTGCGTCACCACCGAAGTGGTTCAAAACCCAGAGTTCCACAGCTTAGGGCAGGGCAAGGGAGACCAAGGCATTCTGATTTTCCCATGGGGATTACTCTGGAGCTTTTAAAAAAGCTTAAATTCCATTATCATCAACTTTCTCCCCCTTTCGCTCTGGGGGGATGCCCCCGCTCCACACTTTGCAGGCTCTCACCCTGCCAACTTTTAGGCCATCCTGCAGACCTCTGTCTCACCCTGCCTGCCTTTTCCACAGGCGGTGAGGAAATCCAGTGCTCCCTGCCCCCGGGAAACAGGCGGATATTCCTGCATGAGCTGTCCGAGGCCAGCTTCAGCGAGTGCAGGTTCAGCCTGTCACTCACAGACCTGTTCATCATCATCTTCTCCGGCGTGGCCGTGTCCATTGCTGCCATTATCTCTGGCTTCTTCCTGGCCACCGTGGTGCAGTGCTTCCAGAGGTGCGCGCCCAACAAGGACCCGGAAGACGAGGACGAGGATGAGGACGACTGAGCCGCCCGCTCCCTTCCTGGCTTGCCGGAGCCCAGGCCCGGCTCCCCTCCACGCGGAGAGGGAAGAGGGGAGGCGGGAAGAGGGAAGGAGTCAACCTGCAGCAGCCCAGAGCAGCCCCTGCCCCTGGCCGTGCACCTGGCTTGCCCCTGGCCACGCCCCCTGGGACCTCCCATCTCAGAGTTTAGAACCTGCGGGGCGCGGAGGAGCCCAGGAGGGATTCTGGGCGGGGAGGGGGGACCTGCCTCCCGCCTGAGGTGCGAGAATGGGGAAGGAGACAGCCCATCATGCTTCCCAGCTGATGGCTGACCACCAAGCCAGGGGGTGCGGACACTTGCAGTTCCCACCGCTAAGCTGGTTTGTGCACCTGTTCTCTGGCCTGGACTGGGAGACGAGCAGAGGCCTCCTCCTCCCCGGATGCAGCAGCTTGATGGGGACCGTGTCCAGGGCCCTGTCCCTGGAGCAGGGCTTCTCCTGCTGTAATGGGCTTCAGCAACCTCGGGAGCTTGGCTACAGGGGCACCGAGAGGAAAGCTCAGGCCCGGCCAAGGGGTGTTTGTTGCTGTATTTTGGTGAGCAGGTGAGGAAGACTTTTGCAGGCAGGACTCACACCCTCATCCTCAGCCTCAGAGGAAGCAACTCGTAGAGGAAGGACAGTGGGTCGATGTGCACAGTCTCGAGGGCCTCTGCGCCGCGTCTCTCCACCCCCTGAAATACAAGCAGTTGTCCCCCTTCCCCGACCGGGCCCTGGCCCCCCAGTTCGAGTCCCACCTCAGGCAACTAATGCCTGGCCGGTCTCTGTGCTGACCCCGCTCCAAACTTGTCATCTCTAGAACTTGCAGCGAACTGTCCCAGAGGCCAGGATTCCAAAAAAGCAGGTTGCATTGGACCAACAAAATGTAAAAAAAAAAAACACCAAAAACCTGGGACTTGGCCTCTGAGAAACCTCCCTCCCTCAGTGGCCTTAGGGTGTGTGTGACATTTCTTGGGAGCACAGGTTGTGACAGGCACTGCTTTCCTGGATGTGCAAGAAGGCACTTTGGGCAGAGATAATACGAAACCATGTCACGCGCCCGGCAGGTTGTTACCAGGTGACAGTGTCCTCGGCATCAGACCTCACTGGGGACTGAGACGTAGATGGGGCCCGAGAGAAGCCCCTGGGGTATTTCTGAGAAACACCTCTCCGTTGTTTCTCACAATATATTCCTTATGTGTCCTTCTTCCTTTGCTCCTGCTATCTCTGCCTCCACCAATATGGACTGAGCGCTTGTGAAGGGCCAGGCACTGGGGGTCCGGGCAGTGTGGGGGTGCATTGAGTAAGAAGACAGGGCCCCCGGCTCACTTGGCCTCAATTCTTATGGGGCGGGGGGAACACAAAACAAACAAGGAGACAGAACTGAAATTGCAGGTAGAGATAAGCACCGTGAAAGATATAAATGAGATCCTGCGAATGAGTAACGGGTAAACTCAAGAATGGATAGTGGGGTGTATTAGCCAGGGCTCTCCAGAGAAACAGAACCCCAAGAGATATGTATTCTATATATCTATTACTGTCTGTCCGTCCGTCCATCCATCCATCCAGATTATAAGGGATTGGCTCATGTGAGTGTGGAAGCTGAGAAGTCCCACTATCTGCAGTTGGGCAACTGGAGGGAGACCCAAGGAAAACCAGTGGGGTAGCTCTAGTCTGAGTCCAAAGGCCTGAGAACCAAGAGAGCCATGAGTCTAGGTTCTAGACCGAGGGCAGGAGAAGACTCAGCTCAAGCAGTCATGCAGACAGAGAAAGGTGCGGGGGGAGTAATTCTCCCTTCCTCCACCTTTTTATTCTATTCAGACCCTCAACAGATTGGATGCTGCCCACCCACACCGGGGATGACACTCTGCTTTACTCAGTCTACAGATTGTAATCTATTCCCATCCAGAGACACCCTTACGGTCACGCCCGGAAGTAATGTTTAACCACATATCCAGGCACCCTGGACCCAGGCAAGTTGATGCATAAAATTAACCGTCATATCAGGGAAGGCCTCAGCGGGTGGTCTCAAGCTGAATCCTGCATCCTTCTCGCCCTCGCTTTTTTCCTCTCCATTTATTCTCTTTCTCTACCCTTCTTCCCCCTTCACCCCTGCGGAGACTCAGTCACCCCTGCTGGCCCCCAGCATTGTCGGCTCCAGGGGAGGAGACCCCTAGCTCAGGGAGCTGTCTTGTCACAGAGTCCCTGGGCGGGTGGGGAGGTGGGCAGCATCTTTGCCACACTCCATGGCCCCTCCGCACCGGAGGGAGCCACCTCTGGGAGCTCCCCCTCAGTGTAGGTACCACTTCCCTTGAGAGAATAGTACGAGCTGCCTGGAAGTGGTCGTCATGAGCGTGGGGTGCTGTGTGCATGCCAGGCCTGAGGTTCCAGCCACTGTGTGCGCCTTACTGTGAATGAAGGCTCATGGAGAAGATTTTCAGTCAGGAGAGGGGAGCTCTGCTGCCGGTGAGCTACCAGGGGGACTGAGGAAAAGACCATGGCGGGGGCTGTGCATCAAGGGCTCAGAGGCTGAGAGTTTGAGCCACAAAACAATCTCACATCAGCACCTCCCCAGCCTGGCCACAGACTCACTGAGACTTGTGTGGGGTCCGAATCGCTGCCCATTGTCATAGCGTCTGATCCCCACCCCCCAGGAGCACCCTACAAGGGACATCGCTAAAGGCCCTGCGTCCAACTGGGCCCCTGCCAAAGTCACAATTTGTTTCTCCCAGAATCCTAGGGAAATGGTGCCCCAAGCTGTGATCGTCCTACCACAGCCTTGTTCTAATGGGCCTCAGGAGGTGAATTCCCACCTCATGAGTCTATTTTATTCCTTATAGTGAGTGGACTCCCGCCGTTTCCTTAGAAACACAAGCCCTGCACAGCATGGGGGTCATTCCCTGAATGAACGAGTGAGTGGAGGAGGGGCAACCTGGAGCCAGAGATGAGTGCTCGATGGGTACCAACCAACCCCCATGTCTGCCGGCTGCACCCCAGAGATTTGGAAGGAATGTGACTCTGGGGAAGAAGAGCTTTAAATTATTGCCAGTTGAAACCATCGCTGCCTGGATATAAAGCCTGTGAAACACTCAGGAGACTGGGGACAGGAGGGACATCCAAGCCCAAGAAAATACACTGGCCGGGAGCCCTGCCTGGCTCAACTGGGGAAATGCCTTTCGGGAAGTGGGGTGTCGGCATGATCTGTTGTCACTAACAACAAGGATGATGCAACACCCCCTCTGAGATCTCTACAAGTGTCACTGAGTCTCCAGTGTCACCTCCCCAGAGTCTCCTCATCACAGCACCCCATACTGTTCTCTGTGCGACACGTACCCAAACCCTTTGTTTACATGTTTACGGTCTACCTCTCTGGCCTGGAACTTGAGCTCCCCAAGCGCCGGGACGTGGGCCATCGGTGTCCCCAGGTTTAGAGCCGTGCCTGGCACACTGTGGTGGTACCACCAATATGCATACTGGGTAGAAAAAGCAAACAAATGAATTCCACGCACCATACCAGAAACTCTACCAACACGAGCTCTTTTTAAGCATCCTCGTAAGTCCAGGTGAGAGCCACTATTATCCCCGTTTTATAGATAAGGAAACTGAGGTGGGTGGCAGGACATGGCAGGGCTAGAGCCCCATTCACATTTGGACTTAGAAACCCGTGCTCCTGCTTATGATAATGGTTCATGCGCCTGGAGGACACTGTCTGTGCTTGATGCTGGGCCACGCCCATTACGCGGCTCACAAACCCTACTAGGCGGTGTATTTATCTGGGTTGCCCCAAGAAAGAGAACCAACAGGATGTCGTAGAGAAAGAGATTCGTTCTAAGGAACTGATTCATGTGACTGTGGAGGCTCGCCAGCCCAACATCTTCAGGGCAGTTTGGCAGGCTGGAGACCCAGGGAAGAGCCAGTCTTGCAGTTCAAGTCTGGAGGCTGTCCCCCGCACAATTCCCTCTTGCTTGGGAGAGGTTGGTCTTTTGTTCCACGAGAGCCTTCAGCTGATTCCATGAGGCCGCATTATGACTGGGCAATCAGCTTTACCCAGAGTCCACCGATTTAAATAATCTCATCTAAAAACCCCCTTGTAGAAACATCCAGCATAGTGTTTGACCGCACGTCTGGGCACTGTGGCCCAGCCAACTTGACCCATGAAGCAAACCATCCCAGATGAGGTACCATGATCACCTCCCTTTATAGAGCCATCGCCTCCATGTGGCCATAGAGAAAACTGGTTCAGTCCTGGGAGTAACTTGCTTGCCCAGACAGGGCCAGTAAGAGAGCGGGACTTGGCCACGGGTGCTCTGACCACTGCATACTCTCTACTCAACTGCATTCCCCGCTCAGGCCAGCAGGGGCGAGCTTGGCAGGGACAGCGTGGGGTGGCACTTTTCTTGGAGCTGTGTCCTGGGCTCCAGGAGAAGCGGCTGGGTGCACCCAGGATGAATTTATTCTGAGTCTCCAATCCCAGGTCTCAGGAGAGTCAAAACCACCAAAATATTTTGCCTCCTTGTCTTGCTCTCCTTAACGTCTGATGACCAGAGGATTCTGGCAGCATCACAAAGGAATTCATCTTATTAGGCGGACGGTGGGTACCACCAGTACAGACCAAGAACCTCGGCAAGGGGCCTCTGGTTTGGGTCCAGTACTTTAGAGGGCCCTATCCCAGCCTTCCTCTAGCCGTGCTCTTCCCCCCGGGATGAAGAATCTATGGGGCCCAGGGTACATACACACTCAGGGTATTTATGACTCCAGAATTCGCTGCACAAATGACGTCCAATGATGGACACCCACCGTCCCTCCTCCAGGACAGACTGAGTGGTCAGGCAGTAGAGGTTGGGGGGATGTGAATGGAGGTTGCATGTGCATAAGTGTGCCTAAGACCCCTGGAGGCACAGGATGGAGCCAGAGCTGAGAAGGGGGAGGTCTTAGATGCTCAGCTTCCCCCACACGCGCCACATTCTCGTGCAGATTTCTAGGAATGTAAGAGTCATTTGAAACCAGACTTCCATTCATCAAGAAGGGATTTCTGTGAAGGTTGCTGGGTGGAATATTTTCTTTAGCACTTTATCTTCATTGATGACTTACGATGGTTTCAATGTGGGTATGCGAAGTGTATTTTTTTTTTAAGATTTTATTTATTTATTTGAGACAGAGAGAATGAGAGACAGAGAGCATGAAAGGGAGGAGGGTCAGAGGGAGAAGCAGACTCCCTGCCGAGCAGGGAGCCCGATGCGGGACTCGATCCCGGGACTCCAGGATCATGACCTGAGCCGAAGGCAGTCGCTTAACCGACTGAGCCACCCAGGCGCCCATGTGAAGTGTATTTTTAACCCTTGTCCTGGCTTCATGGATTGTTACAGGTGGGCCTGGGTACCACAGCAGGGGCCAAGAGGCAGCCACGGGCCCTGGCTCTGGCCCTAGGGCCCAACACTGCTTCTGCTCCACGGGGCTGATCCACACGGGCCTTTGTACAAAAGCATGAAAAATGCACGCATACCGATTGCTTTCACCAGCCACAGAGAAGCCTTTGCATGGAACATCCATGCTTCAGCCTCCCCCTTCTCCCCTTCCTCCTCCCCCCACCCCTGCAATGTCCCCCTGCAGGCTCAGATGGCCAAAGCTACAGGCACGAATTCTAGATTCTGACAGTGGCTGGACGCGTGTGTTTTTTCTAAGCTATTAAATTTAACTGGACCCTTGAGCACGTCACGTCTCTAAGTCTCCTTTACATCCCACCCCCACCAGCTGAGTCAGCCACCAGCCCTGGGCCTTGGCCGTTAACCCCCTTTTAGTGGCCCCCAGTAGCCTTGAGGGTTAAGTAATGTATTATTTGCAGAAGTGGTCTGTTGATTCCTGTATGGTAAAACCACCCCAAAGCAGACCCCTGTGGGTTTCATTTGCCTGCAACCAACAAGGTAGCTTTGTTCTTTCAGACTCCAGGCTAATAAACACACATCCAAACTTTAAATTGTTTTTTCTGGGAAAAGATTTTTTAAAAATGAACAAGAACACTCTTCTGCTATTTGCAAATGGGATCCTTTTTTGGAAAACGCACCTTTCCAGGGTGCAAGTTATTATATTTTGGCCTTGGGAAAAATACAATGTGCTTTTTGTTAAAACCTCATACTCATGCTCAGGACCATTCATCAAGAACTCATTTGCTGCCTGGGGCTTCGTTGGTGTCCGAGCTGGGAGTTGGTTGACCAAGAATCATTCTTTCAAGGTGTGTCACTCAGTACAATACCACCATCCCCATCCAAGCCTCTAACTGAATAATCAGAGCAAAGCAACCATGTGTCCACCAGCCTCCAAGAGAGTCCTGGGTGGTGGAGGGTTAGCCCTCCAATGGGCTGTCTGTCCGCTCTGCCCTTATAGCCAAGTGCCCTTGGCCACACTGTGGACCTTCTAGAGCCACAAGCCCCCCCCCCCCCCACTGTGAACAGAGTAATACTTCTTGGCAGAGTTGATGAGAAACGATGAAATAATGGCCCCACAAACATGGTCCCTTCCCTCCCCCCTCAGAATCCCAGTGGTATCTCCTTGAGCACTCACAGGTGCCCAGAAGAGGAGGCCGTCTCAAGAGAAAGATGGAATCAGAGGCCGAATCCCAGTATTGGATAACAGGAGCCAAGGGCCAGCAGTCTGAAGACCTCTGGCGCATTACAGGAGCTCAGTTGTCCTTTTCACCCTTTTGTAACCAACCCCCAGCCCCACTGCTCACCAGTCTGCATAGATATCAGAGGCCACGTTTACATGTGTAACCTGCACATCCCCCGAGGTCCACTCACCAGCAATACAGATGAGGCCCCATGAAGATTCATTCAGATTGTGTTGTCCTGGTGGATCCCACCGGCCTGAATGCAAGTCAGTGAAAGGGTCCCCCTGCCCACTCCCCAGCCCACAGACACTATTTCTGAGGATGGAGAGTCTCTCTCAGGCTTAAAACCCACCCTGAACTGACGTCTATGGAGCGTCCTTCATGTCTGCTGCGGGTTCACCCTTGTCCCGGGCAGTGTGGCCTTCATCTGCTCTGCTGGGGCTCCTTGGGGGACCCCTCCCCAATGATGGGTGCTCTGCCTGGGGGTTATTCCTACACCACCATCCCTGAGCACACTCACTCAGCCCACAGAGCCACAGTGTGTTTCTCATGGAAATGGGGACAATGCCCCCTTGTCCCTAGGCAGGGCTTAGAAGCAGATCCCCTAAGATCCTCCCATTTTCCTCATCTATTGGGCTTCTTCCTTGGACACCAAAACCTGCCTTTCGTCCGGCCTCCCTCCACTCAGGTTTATCAACGTGAGCAAACAGATTCTCCAGGCAGGGACACCACCACCCATAGCCGTGGCAACCAGCCAGCCTCTGACCCAGATGAGGCTCCGGTGGCACAGGAAGGGATACGGACATCAGTGACATTTAGCACCTGATTGATTGGGGAGGCTGCAGGAATCTGCTGAGGCGGGGAAAGCCATGGGGTCTCCACACCCTTGCAATCTGCCTGGGAAGGCAGGAAATGCAGGGCAAGCCATGCCCACCACAGTGCTCCATGTTGACACCATGGACGTCTTCCCCTGCCCCATGGAGTCCCCTGCCCCCAGAGGTGCCCATGAGACTGTAAGCTCCATGAGGTCAGACCCAGCTGGTCTCCATCACTAAACACTGACCCTTCAACAGGCCTAGCAGATAGGAGTCCCCAAATGTCGCACAAACAAGGGGCACACACTCTTTCCCCTCTGAAGAGGTCATACCAGGTGGCCTCCCTCAAGGAAGGAAGTTCAAGGGAGTGAGGAGGCAGAGCAGATCCCAGGCTGGGGTCCAAGCCAGCCTATTGCACTTGACCCACGGCCACTGAGATGGTTCTAACGGAATATTTGGTGGTAGTATTACTGGAGCACTGAAATAGAGTAATAAAGTATTTTGGTATGTGAATTGTATTCACATCCCGCCTGAGTATTTGGAAGGCCTTGGTCTGTGTGATGCTGCCGTGGGTGATCCTGGCCTTTGCCAGCCTGCTCCTGCCCTTCTCCCCACTGCTCATGCCGGCGGCCCCTTGGCATCCAGCTGTCCTCTCCGCTTGGGATGCTCTTCCTCCCGATCTTTGCTCCTTCTTGTCATTCTGGTCTCAGCCCAAAGGTCACCTTCTCAGTGAGGCCTGCCCTGCCCATTCCAGCTAAAGAACCATCCCCTATCCACCTCTAACGCACGTCACTCTGTTTCATTCTCTTCAGAGCACTCATCGCTATGTGGGCTTCTTGAGTTGTGTTTGCCTATCAGTTTGCTCCGTCTGTTTCTTCCTCTCTTGATTGTAAACTGCGAGAGCAAGGTCCATGCTTATCTTGTTTATGCCCAGAGTCTAGACCTGTCATGGGCTTGGCAGGAGCCTGATAAATATTTGTGAAGTGGATGGATAGGTGGGTGGATGGGGAGATGGATGATGGTTAGATGGATGGGTTGGTGGATGGATGGGTAGGCAGGTGGATGGGTGAGTGAGTAGGTGAGTGGGTGGATGGGTGGATGGGTAGGTGAGTGGATAGATGGGTGGATGGACGGGTGGATGGATTGATAGGCAGGTGGATGGATGGGTGAGTAGGTGAGTGTGTGAATGGATGGATGGCTGGGTGAATGGATAGATGGGTGGATGGATGGTTGGATGGGTGGGTGAATGGATAGATGGGTGGATAGATGGATGGATGGATGGGTAGATAGCAAATTTTCTACCCTTTCCAAGGACTTGAAAACCACACATAATGTGTGAGGGACCTAACCAAGAAAGGATTTACAAGCCATACAGAGTGTGTTAAAGGAACATGCCTCTTCACCTTGCAGGGGACAGAGTTCCAAGCCCAGGGCTGCAGCCATGTCAGGGACCACTTGTCGTGTTTCCTTCCTTAGCAGTTGCCCATCTTGTAGCTCAGGAGCCCTCCCTCCTGCCCCAGGGCGGGCTGCTGATTATGGATGCAACCCCCAGACTTTGCACCTTGCCTTTTGTCTGAGAGCCCCAGGAAAACAAACCCAATCAGTTGATCAGATCGTCAGATTGCCGTGTCCTGTTAGGCAGTGGCGGCCACCTCCTCTTCCCTCCCCTCCTCTCGGAGTCCCGCTCCCCCTTGCTCTCCTCTCCTTGGCTCTGCCAGCCTTGGCATCAGTGGCTGGATACTGAGTGATCTCCATCCGTGACCATCTGACCCCTAATTACTTCCGTTAATTACTTGGACAGGCTCTCCCAGCAAGAAGGGCTTAAAACCCAGCGATGACAAGAGGGCGATGTTCTTCACCTGTCCTTGTCCACCACCTGCCTCTAGAGGGAGGAGACTGAGCACCAGTCAGGTTATTCGATTTTCCAAAGATTTGCTCTCAGTGGAGGTCAGTCTGTCCCTCTGATGAGCTCCCTCTAAGAGCTTATTCTCTTGCTAATCCTGAATCTTCGAAAAGTGCCTGATTGCTTGTTGGGAGGAACAAGTGTGAGCGCAGGGGAGAGGGGGAGAGCTTCCTCATGGGTGCAGTGTGGGATTAAGTCCCGGGATGATTTCTGGTCCCCACTGTGACTCCCTCCCCTGGAGCTCTCCCCCCAGCCCAAGTGGGGTATAGACACCCCTCAAACCAGTTCTAGGGAGGTTTGTGGGTCTGCACTTTCTTCTCATTTTTTCCCCATCCTTCATAAATCCTCCTTGTCCTAGATGCTTCTCACTTTGGACTTGCTCATTCATTCATTCATTCATGCGTGCCTGCATTCAGTATTTGAGTATTTACCCCGGGCCAGGCACCGTCTTATACTAGCAAACAGGACAGACACAGCCTCTGACATCAAGCACTTCACTATCAGAGAAAACAAGAAAAACAATGATCACAACAAAGGTAAGGAGTTACCCTGCCGGGAAGTGCCTTTCCCGCTCCCTGGGAAGCCCAGAGCAGGGGCCAGCTCAGGGAGAGGGGCCAGGAGAAGAGTCCCCAGTTAGAACCAAGGACTGTGCCCAAACCCCTGCTTTAGGAGATGAGCAATCTCCAGCACGGCTTCTAGCAGCGGGAGGCTGTGTCCCTAGGACCTCCCCAGCCCCCTATGAAGTGCCTGCCTGAGAAAGCTTATCACTACCAGAATTTACTGTTTGTTCTAGCCAACACTTGACAATGGGCCCTGACTTCCCTTTCTTAGAGCATTTACTAAACAGGGCTTTCAATTAAGAAAGCTTCCTCTGTCCCTTTGAGATATACCCCTATGTCCTATAACTCAGGAGTTTTTCTCCAGGGTCTGAGAACCATTCCTCTGAAATGCAATCATTAGGAAGGTGGGACCCCAGTCTCCCAGTCCCTGTGGGAGGACAGACTCCTAACTTCTGCAACTACCGAGCTAGCAAACCCAGTTGGCCTAATCGCATGTACCTTGACCACCCTCTGTGGTTTTTCTGTCCCCCCAGGCCCCGCCCATTCTCCCCCTCCCTCATTCTCCCTTTCAAATGCCCAGTCAACTCTAGCAAGTCTGCCCTTCCCCTACTGTCGGCCCTCCCAGAATAAAATCTGTTTTCACCGCTTTAACTAGCATCCTGCTGTATTTACTTTTGCCACTGCAGAAGGCATATTTCATCTGAAATGAGAAAGTTAGCCAGGCTAAGGGGGTGGGTCTAGGACAAGGAGGTGGAGGAGAATGTTCTAGACAGAGAATAAGGGAGAAACCAGAAGAGGTTTAGGGCCTGGAGATGGGAGGGGTGAGGTCTTTGGTGCCTGTCCTCCCGCAGGGAGAGCCTGGGGCGATGCGGGAGGCTGCTCCTTCCCACCTGGCCTCCTTCCCTCTCCCACTCAGCTCTGTCCAGTCCTCCCTGCTGCCGCCCCATGGCTTCCTTCTTTCTCATTAAAAACGAAACTCGAGATAGGACGCACCGTCCGGTCCCCCTTTGAAGGGGACAGCCAGGGGTGTGAGTGCACTCACAAGATTGTACAATCATCACGACTATCTGACTCTGGAACATTTCATCGCACAGAGAGAAGCCCCATACCTATCAGCAGGCACTCCCCATGCCCCTTCCCTCACTCCTGCAACCATTCATCTACTTCCTGTGTACACGGATTCGCCCATTCTGGACATTTCATGTAATGGAATCATACAAATGTGGCCTTTGGTGTCCGGCTTCTGTCGCTCAGCATCATGTTCTCAAGGTTCATCCCCGTGGTATCGTGGGTCAGCGGCAGCGCTCCCTTTTCATGGCCAAATAATATTCCACCGCTTGGCTAGTCTGCACTTCGTTCATCTGCTCATCAGTCCGTAGACATTTGCACGGCTCTGCTCTTTGGCTATGGTGAATAATGCTGCCGTGAACACTCACGTGCGCACGTGGGTTTTTTTTAATGAACAAATGTTTTCGATTCTTTCGGGCATATACGTGGGGGTGCAATGGCGGGGTCATATGGTGACTCTGTTTAACTTTTTGAGGAACTGCATGTTTTCCAAAGCAATCGCACCATTTTCCATCCCACCAGCAACTTACACCTGTTCCAATTTCTCCACAACCTCGACAACACTTGTTATTGCCCGTCTATCTGAGGGTAGCCGTCCCCATGGGTGTGAAGTGGCACATGACTTCTCTTCCTGTCACCCCCTGCACCCCCTTTTCACTTCTGGCTTTGCGTGCAGAGTGGCGCCAGGGGGCTGGTGAGAACACCTCAAACCTGGGGGCTCTGAAAAATTTAATTTTAGTTTTTTTAAGGTTGGGTTTTTTTTGTTTGTTTTTTTTTTACTTATCTGAGAGAGAGAGAATCCTTGAGCAGACTCCCCGCTGAGCCAGGAGCCCGACGCAGGGCTTGATCCCAGGACCCCAAGATCATATCCTGAGCTGAAGGCAGGCGCTTACCCAACTGAGCCACCCAGGCGTCCCCTTTTCTGCTCTTTACCATGCTCTTTTCTGAATCACCCACGGAGAATCCCCTTCACTGGTGCAGGTAGCTGAGAGCAGTCCTGGGTTCTTTCCCATAAAACCTGCTCGATGAGGCTCAGCTAAAGAAGCCTCCAGCTACAGCATTTCCTGTCCTCGTCTTCACAACCTGTCTCTGAACCGAACCACACTCCGGGAGGGAGGTCCACGCCCTGGGGAAAGGAAGAAAATCTCTGAGAATACCTGCCCTGACCCAACTGGGGTGAAGGTGGATTGTTTCCAGGAGGACAGGGCTTGGGGCAAGGAGCAGGCTGGTGCCAGCAGGAGTCCTGTGAGCGGGAGGCTGTCCAGACCCTGCAGGGCTCTCTGCCCTCAGCAGATGGCATAGCCTCTTGCTAGAATGTAGCTCCAACTGCAGGAGTTGGAGCCAACGTTCGATCTAATTCACCATCCCTGCTTTAGAAAGGTGTGTGCTTGCCTTCCCCAAGGGTAGCTGAGTCATTTGGCAAAAGGAGATCAGCCTTCACTGAAACGGCCGGGACAGGGATGCGTGCTATGCTGTGCTTTCACTGGAGGCTCGAGCGGCTGGGATGCTCTGCCCATCCCACCACTCCCCCAGCGGCTTTGCCTAATAGCACCTTCCGGAGCCTTCTCTGGTGCTTGCCTTGGGTAGTTTGAAACCATTCCCTTGGAGTTACACCGCGCTGGAGTGCTGGGACGATGGCTCACAGAGAAAAGTCCCTGAGTG
The DNA here is from genome assembly GCF_011800145.1 of Mirounga leonina. Lineage (NCBI taxonomy): Eukaryota > Metazoa > Chordata > Mammalia > Carnivora > Phocidae > Mirounga > Mirounga leonina. The sequence goes on from NW_023270447.1 coordinate 84,696,799, forward strand.
TAGCATTTGCCGATTTCCAGGGTGCAAATATCACCCCCTTGGCCGATTCCAAGCCACCAAAGCGACGTCACTGAACTTGGAGCTGGGAAGAGATGCATACAGTTGGTCTCACCAGCTGATAGAAGCAGTCAACAACACTTCCCATAGCCCCCCAGGCCAACGGCCAGCAATTGATGGGGAGTGGGGTATCAGGGGTACAAAAGCCCCTCTCCTTTGTCTCAAGATGGAACAAGCCCTGGGGGGCCAGTCACTCTGGGGCTCCCTGCAGGACTGGCTAAAGCCGGACTTCCGAAACCAGTCTTATGCTGTTCCTTCCCGTGGGTTCTTCTGCTTCCCTCATCCCTTATTGGAATCTTCCAAGGGCTCTCACTCGGTAAGACAGAGCTGAGTCTCAGGCTCAGCTTCTAGGGGACGCAACCTGAGACGGGTCTCTCTGCCAAGTGGTGCCCCAGCAGGGTCTGTTCTGAGGTGCACGTGGGTTTTCTGATAGTGGTGAGAGGGAGGGCATGACCATCCTCCTGACTTTTGCAGGTGGTCAGAATGGTCTGTACCAGGAAGCCAGAAATCGGCCCGGACTCCACCGCTGACCAGGGACGAGGTCTGCTTGGTCTATCCCAAGTCCAGCGTGGGTATGGACTCCATCACCTCTGGAAGCTTTGAAATCCTTGGTCAGGCCCCATTTCTGGAAACTCAGATTCATCATGCCCAGGTTGGGATGCTTCTTATTTAAAGATGCACCTGTTGATTAAGTGAGGATGGAAATCATGGTTTGAGGGCAGACTTCTCAGCCTCTGCACCATTGACATTTGGGCCCAGTTATTCTTTGTTGGCGGGGGTGACCATCCTGAGCAGCATCCCTGACCTATGCCCATAGGATGCTGGTATCCCCCTCCCCAGTTGGGACAACCAAAAATATCTCCAGACT